>NW_027281664.1:0-37477 GCF_046629955.1 Centroberyx affinis | reverse complement strand
TTTTACTTCAGTAAAAGTAGCAATACAACAATGTAAAGATACTCCATTACAAGTGAAAGTCCTGCATTCAAAATCTTACTTCAGTAAAAGTACATAAGTATTGGCAGCAAAATGTACTCAGAGTATCAAAGTAAACGTACTCATTATGCAAACTGTCCCCATTTAGAGATTTATATTTTTCATAAATTATTGGAATATTAATACTGATTTATTGACATACATGTACATGTAAGCAGCATTTTAAAGTTGTCAACGTGAAGCTAATCTTAACAATTTAGCTATACTTTTGGGTAGTCTAATCTATAACAATGCTATTTTATAGTTATTTTATAAAGATGACCGAATGTTTTAAATATAAAATATTGATCTGAAAAGTAACTAGTAACTATAGCTGTGAAATAAATGTAATGGAGTAAAAAGTACAATATTTCCCTCTAAAATGTGGTGGAGTATAAGTACAAAGTAGCATAAAATGGAAATACTCAAGTAAGGTACAAGTACCTCAAAATTGTACTTAAGTGCAGTACTTGAGTAAATGTACTTAGTTACTTTCCACCACTGATTAGAATAATGATTAGAAATGACTGTAGTGGTTTCTCTTTCCTCTAGTTGTGGTGTTTTGTAGCGATGGCTGTGAAGATTTAAGAATAAAGCACTCAGTCCTCATCTTGGTTATCTTTGTTTTCAGAGTCAGACTCCACTCAAGCTGTGAAGTAAATCTACGTTGTTTGCCTTTTTATTAAAGTTATTTTCAAAGAATACCAGCAGTGGAAAGTCATACAAAGATCCAGTAGAAATAGGAGAATAGAATGTGAATAACCTACGTGAATAAAAGTCTTAAAAACAGAGAATAGATCGATATAACAGTCTGCTGTTCAGAGGAACCAGAACTGGAGAAGTAGCTAACATGCTAAACAGCATCTGATCGACAGTAAGAAAAATAATGCACTTTTCTTTCTCATTTGAAATCACTTCTACTCTTTATGTCAAGCTTGTAATAAGATACATTTTGACTATTTCTACAGATTGGTGTAACAAATATTCTCATGAGACTGAAGTAAATTAAGAATTTAATCTTAGTGAAACCTTGTAATTCAGTCGATTGTGATTAATTAAGAGGAGAGTTCATTAGAAATAAATATCTACATCTACTTTCATCAGAATCAGACAGTGAAGTTAACGCCATGCAGAAACACAATGTGCAGCCTCTCTTTAGGTTCACAAGTAATAAAAGTTAAATTTTATATTCTCAGTGTGTCCCACAAACAGCTGCTGTCACTCTAATATTGATTACAAACTACAGCCATGCAAAGTCACTCGCTACGCCACAAACAACTCCTAAAACTATTAAGAATAATGTAAAAATATTGTTTTGATGTCAGAACAATATAAGGTCTATTCCTACCAGCTGTTTTTACAGCAAAAAAAATATTGTAGTTGGTGTTGAGATATTTCATTCAGAGATTGTATTTCATATTGTTCACTGATACGAAAACCTTGCAACTCCAAAAAAACGTCAAGTTTTCAGGAGCAAAGAAAATCACACTGACTTTTGACGATGCATTTTTGACATTTTCCAATCGGGTTTTCAAAGAGTTTCATAACACCAAGAGGGCAGAGAAGTTTCTCCACCCATAGAGGAAACATGTAACTTTACCCAAACTGGAGTTACGAGGTTTTCCACACGACAAGAGCGATGTTCTCTTGCTAAACTAAATGTGTCTATGCCCGCTTTTCTGGATCAATTTCAGAAACCAGCTGATTGACTTTTGTTCAGTTTCAAGAACACTTTTTAACTCTCAATTTATGCTATCTCTAAAAAAAAAAACTCATCTGAATTTCCAGTTCCTCCTGTCACCCAGAAGTTTAACTGATTCCCCCCAAAATTAGGAATTCTTTCTAGTTAAGGTGCTTTAATCTTTAATTAACACCAGCCCTAGCCAAATGCTGCTAGGTGGCAGGGACCAAAGCCACAGATTTCAAGGTCCTATTCTAATTTTAATCTATTGACAGCTGGTACAATAGTAAAAGTGGCTGATGAGTTTTCCACCAACCAAAGAAAACAGTAGACAAAACACTAGTGGACAAAACAGTTTCCTGCCCTGATTTTTGCTCTTCAACCACAATGTTTGTGGCCAATTTCCAAGTTTATCTCGTTCTTCTCATTCTTGGAAGAGTTATTAAGTCGTTCGGACGAGTTAATAAGCTCGAATGACTTAGTAACGCGTCCGAACAAGATCAATTTAGAAATTGGCCTTTCAGGGCTTCCATATGAACCTTTTGCCATTGGGAAGTGCATTTTTTGAAGTACATCCCCAGTTACAATACACACAATACACTTTTGTACCTTTTCTCTGAGTGAACCAAATCATTTCACCTGTGCTGAGTGCAAAACTCTTGCTTTATTTCTCCAAACATTTTACAGAACCAAACATACCATAACCCCATTATACCTTCAATCCATCAGAGCAGCTCGAAACATCCCACGTCAATCTCATCCAACATGCAAATCAAAGACAAGTGAACAGCAGTGATATAATGATGTGAAAAACCAAGTGGAGAGGAGAAGTTCTCATCATAGTTGCTCCTTACAGTCAGTTTGTTGGGTTGAATTCTCCAAAGTCAATGTTTATTGTAAACAAACACAAAAAAACAATATATATTCATACTATTCTAAATAAATGGTTGACAAATGTCCAGAACAAAGATAACTGCAGGTGAAAGAAGCGTGACGGTTTAGGGTCTCTGGGATCACTTTGGTTGTTGTTTCTTGATGTTTTGTCTGATTGGATCTGTAACCGGCCGGTTCTCTCTTCATCTCATCCTGTTTAACAACCTTCAAATGATTAAAACAACAATAGAGGATCTGGGTAACTTCTGTTCTCGCAGCTCGGCCGGGTAGCAGCGACCCTAAAAACACAAAACGCTTCCGCTCTCTCCTTGTGGTCTCAGTAGTTCATGAAAATAAAATGGCCGGCCGTCGTTTCGTCCGTTGTGCCCGTGCTTTATGACAGCTGCTTCATGTCGTACATGGGCACCTCCGACTCCTCCGCCTTGCCGTCGTCGGCGGCCTCCGTGGCGACGTCCGGGCTGCCCTTGCGGCCCTTGGGCGGCGGGACGGGCGCGGCGCCCTCCGCGGCTCCCTCCGCTCCCTCCTGGCCCTCCGCCACTGTCCGCTCCTTCTTCAGGTTCAGCTTGGCGGGAACGCTCTTGGCGATGGACTCCTTCAGCCGTTCCCCGGACTGCTTCAGCCGCTCCCCGGACTGCCGGATCTTCTCGCGCCTCTCGGCCGTGACGATGCGCTCCCCCAGCTTGTTGACCTTGGTGCCCAGGTTCTCGCGGGTCTTGCTCATGTTCTGCTTGGAGAACGTGGCCTTGAAGCTCTCGATGCGCGTCAGGCCCGTCTTCTTCAGACGGGTCGCCGCCGAGGAGTCGGCCTCCTCCACCACCATGTACTCCTCGTCCGACTCCGGGGGGAGATCGAACTTGTCCGGTTCCACCTCGGCTCTGGAGCTGGTTCCACCGCCGCTGGGTTCTGCGGGCTCATTGCCAGCCGCAACGGCCTTCACCTCCTGGTCGCCCTGAGGGAGGAGAACACAGAACAGAGTGAGAACCTGAGGAGAAAATTATCAGAATCATAGAGCGTTGCAAGAACCGTATGATCAAACTCCAGGAGAACATTGGAATACCAACAGAACAACTGACGTGCTTTATGAGAACCTTGAAATATGAGAACAATGATCCATGATAAGGGCCATCCAACATCAGAACTAGAGGCTTGTGCGTGAGAAGAATAGAATATTATTAGAAACGTGGAATACTATGAGAACGTAACAAAAACCTTAGGACAAGGACCTTAAGACTCCACAAGAAACTTCGATTTTTTTATTAATTTAGTAAAACCAATGTAAAGACTGTAGTCCCAAGTCAGTCTCAAATCTTGAGGCACAAGATCAAGTCAAGTCTCAAGTCTAAATGTAGAACAGAAAGTCAAGTCAGAACAAATCAAGAGTCCAGTATGAATTTAATATCTTAAAGAAAACTAAATATCTAGGACTTTTCAATGCAATATGGTTTTAATAGGATAAAAACTTGGTAAGAGCATCATGAGTTTGATTTCTAGAATCAGTTTCAACTTCAATAAATTCAATCATTCCATACAAATTCAGAAAACAGAATTTAAATTCAGTCGTCTGCTGGAACAAATCTCATCACTTTCAATCTAAGTCATTTACACAAACACAAGATCTCAAGTCAAGACTTTAGAAACCTTTTCAAGTCATCAGAGTACAAGTCAGAGTCAAGTCCCAAGTCACCAGAACCCAAGTCAAGTCAAGTCTCAAGTCTTCTCTTAATGCATCAAGTCCCTAGTCAAAGTCATGTGACTCGAGTCCCCACCTCTGCAAGAACCTAATGAGAACCAAGCCACCTGTGGTCGTCCAGTATCTGTGAATAGACGAGTTCAACAACTGAACCCTGTACTGAGTCCGTTTGATTATCACTTTCCTTCGATGTCTGTCACTCTGCTGCCTTAACATCCACGACTCGGCTCAGTTCGTCTCATCGACATGACACCGTGCGTCTCGGACGTCGGAATGCGTTGCACCGGCCAAACGCCCTCGCCAACCCGCGACCCAGAGTGGAATTACAAACTCCTGCAGCGCTACAGATACGTGGTCACTGTGTTGTGGATCAGAACTATGAATCCGCTTTTGATTAAATGAAAACGCAAAGCCAAATGTGATTCAGTTGTAACTATGGTATCAATAAAGTAAGAATAATTTGAGGTAAGAATAATTTCATGAGCTGTAGTGTTGGATATTCATCTCAGCATTACTAAAATATTACATAAAAACACGAAGCCACATGGTGAGTTCAGTGGGATTACTTTATTACAATATTACATGAGATGCACTTTATACATCAAGCTGCCATTTTTCCAAAAATATCTAATCCACTGGTTACTTTTGGTGAAACATTTTACAACAATATCAGCATTAGTCATATCAATAGCACCATTTAGACACATGTATGTGTTGTACCACATAGACTGCAAATTCTTTATTCTTTATGCAGATTATTTTTGCTGTAATAACAGTACTGAGACTCATAACATTATAATTGGTTCTCCAGAATACTGTGTTGTTGGCAATGTGGTGAGATGTGGGGAGATGTGTGTGAGATGTGGTGAGATGTGACGAGGTGTGTGTGAGATGTGAGATGTTCTGAGATTTGTGTGAGATGTGTGTGAGATGTGGTGAGATGTGACGAGGTGTGTGTGAGATGTGAGATGTTCTGAGATTTGTGTGAGATGTGTGTGAGATTTGTGTGAGGTGTGACACGGTGTGTGTGAGATGTTCTGAGATTTGTGTGAGAGGTGGTGAGATGTGTGTGAGATGTTCTGAGATGTGTGTGAGGTGGTGAGATGTGTGAGATGTTCTGAGGTGTGTGAGATGTGTTGAGATGTCTGAGATGTGTGTGAGATGTTCTGAGATGTGGTGAGGTATGGTTAGATGTGGTGAGATATGTGTGAGATATGGTGAGATGTGATGAGATGTGTGTGAGGTATGGTGAGATGTGATTGAGATGTGTGAGGTGTGGTGAGATGCGTGAGATGTGAGATGTTTTGAGATGTGGTGAGATGTGAGATGTTCTGAGATATGTGCGAGATGTGGTGCGATGTGTGTGAGATGTTGTGAGATGTGTGTGAGATGTTGTGAGATGTGTGTGACGTGGTGAGATGTGGTGAGATATGAGATGTTCTGAGGTGTGTGAGATGTGGTGAGATATGAGATGTTCTGAGGTGTGTGAGATGTGGTGAGATGTGTGTGAGATGTGGTGAGATGTGTGTGAGATGTGTGTGAGATGTGGTGAGATGTGTGTGAGATGTGGTGAGATGTGGTGAGATGTGGTGAGATCTGAGATGTGATGAGATGTGTGTGAGATGTGTGTGAGATGTGGTGAGATGTGTGTGAGATGTGGTGAGATGTGTGTGAGATGTGTGTGAGATGTGTGTGAGATGTGTGGTGAGATGTGGTGAGATGTGTGGTGAGATGTGATGAGATGTTCTGAGATGTGGTGAGATGTGTGTGAGATGTGTGTGAGATGTGGTGAGATGTGTGTGAGATGTGGTGAGATGTGTGTGAGATGTGTGTGAGATGTGGTGAGATGTGTGTGAGATGTGGTGAGATGTGTAGTGAGATGTGTGTGAGTCCCGTCACACGCCTCAGGTCTTCTCCTGCTGGACTCGGTGTTTCCACTCCGCCTCCCTCACTGCTCCTTTCAAAAGATGTTAGATAGAAGAAAAACACACCGGGTCTTAAAACCGATCATCTACACTTTTCGATGCCACATATCTCTGCCTGACATCTGACATCTAACATCTATTTACGTGTTGGAAAGTAATACATACAGTATGTGTTGGCCCAAACTAGGATGTGTTGAAATGACCCATCTGTTTTAAGAGTGCACAGTATAGGAGTTTTACAGAAGAGTTTATTTATGACACAGGACTTAATGCTCAACACCACTTTAGACACTTGAGACACTTTAAATAGTTTTATATTTTTATCTTCATGGTTTTATTTATGTTGCCTTATTATCTTCCCATCTTATCTTATCCTGTCTCATCTCATCTCATCTCATCTCATCGACACAATATCACTGTTGGACTCCTGTTGAACTCGCTCTGGATTCACAAAACATTTTGATTTGATTTTGATGCAGCGGGCTGGAAACTAAAACTGTATACTGATGATCTGCTGCTCTCATTCGCTGCAATGAACAACTTATACTTTACAAACATTCACTAACATCCCAGTAAACATCTACAGCTTCTACACATACATTATATACATCTACATATACAGTACATATACATATACATATAAATATACATATACAAATACATTAATTGTAATTACTGGAATTCCTGTTTTTTTTCCTTTATTTGTCCAATAACTCGACCATACATTGATAACTTTTTGTCCATAGACAGTCCCGGTCAACCGCTACTGGGAAACAAAAAATGTCACAGATTGGCCCGTAGGGGGCGCTGTAATAAGTCTCAGGCTCAGCCCCGACGTCCCGTTAGTCGTAGACTTGTGAAACTTGGTACAGATATGTATCCGATCATGATGAAGAATTTTGCCCCTAAGATCCATAAAGTCTGCATAAAAAATGTTTACACCATTTTGGATTTTTTTGGAAAACCTTCAAAAAGTTTGAAAGTAGCTAAGGAATCTGTCAAAAAGTTGCAGAGTTATAGACCAGTGCAGTGGAACCAGTTCCATTGCTGCCATGCATTACGGCCCATCAGCCCCACAAATGTTGCAGAAGTTGAGGAATGCAACTGAAAATTGTCCCAAATCTTTCTATTTTAAAAATAATTATTCTTTCATGTGAGTTCATTACTCTGTTGTACAAAAATGCAAGTGATCACATTCTTCAAAATTATCCTGTTCTGTAAGCAAAGGTCTTGATATAATTATGATATTTAGAACCTGCACATATCATTACTACACATCATTACTGGATTTTACTTCAGTCCAGCACCTACAGATGGTGTTCATATGTTTTTAAACTTCACTTGAGAGAAATGAGATTCATGAGAATAACATGAAACAGTGAAACAGTGAGTCTTATTTCAATGCCAGCAATCCCTTGTCTCTATAGATGTTAGTTGTTCCTAATATTGGATATCTCACTTTGGAAATCAAGCTGTTTCAATTCTGTCACTGGTTGCACTGATGAAAGTTTGTTACCTAGAAGTCTAGCTGTGAACTCCGGGCCTTGATCCTGACTCTATAAATACCCAGCAGCACCTGTTTCTGCGGCTCAGCGCTCGCTGCAGGGAGCTAAACATATCACCGACCCGCACATAGCTGCAGGAAGGCTTCTCCAGCCAGGAAGAGGCAAGCTGGATCACTTTCACTGTACAGTTCAGGCAACGTCATCGCATGCTGGAGCTCGTCATTGAAATATTCAGTAAAGCTCAATATGAAATAGAGCAAAAATACCGAGCCTGATGTGAAGATCTAAACCGGAGAGCAGAGGTGGAAAGTAACTAAGTACATTTACTCAAGTACTGTACTGAAGCAGAATTACGAGTGAAATGTTGTACTTTTTCCTCCACTACATTTATCTGATGGCTGGAGTTGTTACTTTGCAGAATAAGGTTTTACACGCAAAACATACGATAAGCTCATAAGATATGTTGCATTGTAGATATTGATAGCAGTGCAATGATCTGCCTTATTCTGACTGGTTTCAACATACTTCAATTTGCAAATAATTTTCTGTCTGGTTTAACTTTAGGTTCCCAAATATTGTGAAGTTGAAATTACATCATCATTAATTACAGACAAGTCTTTTAATAGACTTCAACTACATCGACTCAAGTAACAGTGGGGAGAGTGAAATTCCTATATTTTATTGTCCTAACTTCAAATGAGTGTAGTGAAATTAATCTAAACCTCCTCAGGCCCCCGGGAGGTCCCCAGACCACACTTTGGGAACCACTGAGCTAGGAAGCCAGGAAAATAGAGGCAAGATTACTTTCAATTAATTGAAAATGTACAGAAACTAATGAGTGCCATTCATTCTCAGTTCCTTCATTTGAGAAATTTCATAATTTGAAGAAAACCTAGTTCCTCCATTGAAAGGCTTGACTGGACTTTGGTGGTTTTGGTTGTAGCATACCAATGACATGGAGCATACCAGGATCTTTGATTACAGGCATCATAGACTCTATATGACACCTGATACGAAGCCTGACATTTCCAAAGCTTTGACTGTATGCATTACAGTCATAACTGAGCTAAAGGCAGCAGGGTGTTAGCACGCTACAGCGCCGCATCAGCTGAGTCTGCTAACAAGCTGGGAGGAAGAAACAGTCAGAAGTCAAAGCTTGGGTGGTCGACTGCAAATCTGCTCAGTCAACTTTCAAACTGATCAGCTGATCACATGCAGGTTTGGTGTTTGACATGTTATTTATGTGTTGAGTGAGTTTCACCACCCTTTGGCCCTTAAAACCCATTAAAAAGGGTTAGGGTTAGTTTGTTAAACTTCAAAGATACATTCTTGTCTTCATTCCTGAAAAACTTTTTTCCACATATAGTATGAAGCATCAGAGGAGAGCTGACCAGAGACCAGTCTGCAGTTTCCTTCATCATGAAGTATAAATAACCATTTGCCCTAACCAGTGACCCTAAATCAGTCTATTCCTATTATTGTAACAGTTATGCACACAGGTTAGCTAACTATCTTACCTAGCTAGCTGTAGGCTAGTATGGCTAGTTTGAACTTGCAAGGTCAGCTAGGCTAACTAGCTAACCTAGATAACTTGCTGAATAATATTAGCATCCCCTTAGCCTTTGTCAATGGGCTTCAGTCTAACGTTACTGTGGTTCTTTGGCTCCACCCACTCAGGTTTAACTCAACCAATCAGATTATTTCTGCCTCCAGAGCAGCTCTGCCTCTGAGAAATGTTTGTAGAACGAACACTACAATCTGTCCAAGATGAATTCCTGTATATTTAGACTAAACTCATCAACTCATCAAGACTGAACCGTACTTAGAAGGATTTACAGAATATGAACAGTTCAGTTTATGGTTTCTCAGTCTCAGATGTGAGTCTCTGTCATGGCAGCATGGATCTCCTGTCAGGATGAGACAGATGATCCCAGCCAATCAGGACTGACGCTGCAACATGTTCAGTCTTTCCTCTCTAACTCTCTGTCTCTCTTGTGGGCTGAACGCCACAAAACCTCTCTCTGCACGTGTCATACCTTGAGTTATTTTAAGACTCTGCTGCTCTATTAAACAGTACGCAGGGAAGAGTGGAGGGGGCAAAGGTCACGAGCCAGTTTGAACCTGTGACATCATGAGTACTGACCCTGCTGAGCCTCCATACCTTCAGCCCTGACTGACTGTGAGAATATTACCCACATCTCCCTTCTAGCTGGGCCGCAGCTCTTCTTTAACACACTGAGAGACGATATTAGAGAATACAAACACACACTCCAGCCTGTTAGCAGCTAACAAAATGACTTCTGCCCTCGTCCAGCAGGTTGTAATGAGAGAGAGAGCAGATCTATATTAGGAGATGTGGAGGCTGAGACTCAGAATAGCCTCCTGTCAGCTCAGCTGGCTCGCTCACTTACAGTACAGAAACCATGGAGCTTCAGATATACTTCGCTGACTAGAGGGGTGACCAAGTCTGCTTCACTCGAGTCCTAAATCAGTCTCAAGTCTTGAGGCACAAGTCTCAAGTCAAGTCCCAAGTCTAACTGAAGATTACCAAGTCAAGTCCAAGTCAAGTCCAAGTCATTAATGTCAAGTCTCAAGTCTAAATGTAGAACAGCAAGTCAAGTCAGAACAAATCAAGAGTCCAGTATCAATTTAATATCTTAAAGAAAACTAAAGATCTAGGACTTTTCAATGCAATATGGTTTTAATAGGATAAAAACTTGGTAAGAGCATCAGGAGTTTGATTTCTATAATCAGTTTCAACTTCTATAAATTCAATCATTCCATACAAATTCAGAAAACAGAATTTAGATTCAGTCGTCTGCTGGAACAAATCTCATCACTTTCAATCTGAGTCATTTACACAAACACAAGATCTCAAGTCAAGACTTTAGAAACCTTTTCAAGTCATCAGAGTACAAGTCAGAGTCAAGTCCCAAGTCACCAGAACCCAAGTCAAGTCAAGTCTGAAGCAATTAAAACTGTGACTCGAGTCCAAGTCATGTGACTCGAGTCCCCACATCTGGCGCTGACGTGGGGGTGGGGGAAGCTGCTTCAAAATGAACGCATTTACTCCCACATGTTTCAGAAGGCCAGAACTAGATAAAGAAGAACTAGAGCTAAATAAAGTCTGTTTAAATGTCTTTGAGTTCCTTCATTTTTTTTCAATAATCCCAAACCAAAGCATTTCTTCGACTATCTTCAGCCTCCACTACAGAAACACAGTAGGAGTTTTTTTATTTCTTCTTTGGATAAAAAAGTGTATTCCCATTCAAATACTGAATATAATTATTTGTGAATGGTTACTTTATATGATGTTACCAGGGTAAAAGCATAATTTGGCTGAAAATGTTCACTCAGATTACCCAGAAATGAGACAGTTGTTAAAATAAAACAACTTATTTTAACTTAACTTTTAAGTGAAAATAATAATCTGTGACATTTTCATATAAACATCTGTCCATGTTGCTCCCCTCTCTCTCTAACTCCACAGTGATCCAGCCTCTATCAGTTCATAAATCTTCTCCTCTGTCTGTTCTGAACAGCCGGAGTCTGGTCGCTCTTTCCTGCCGCACAGGAAGTGATGCGTTTTACGTTTCCGGTTTGTTTGGAATCAACAGCAGAAGAAGAAAAGCTGGGTAGTTAGCATGAGCAGTGATAGCCACCATGACTAAACAGACAGAGAGAAGAGAAACTCTGCAGCAACAGATAATCCAAGCCCCGCCCCCACACTGTTTGATTGACAGGTGATCAGTGGGAAGAGCGGTGCAGAAACACCACAGTGAGGCTGAGGGACAAAGATGGAGACCGAAGAAAAAACACTAGGAACTCGAGGATTACCGCTTTAAGTTTAAAGGTGATAACAGGTTTGTTGGTCAGTGAGTTCTTCTCAACATGTGACCTCACTTTCTACTGATGCTAGTTCATGTGGAAACTGATAGTGCATGTGTCACACTCCAGAGTACAGCAGCTTTACCGCACCCCATAGAGGAATCCCAGCCATTAGTCTGTCCCAACCCCATTCACAAACACAGTGCGACTCCAGGACTGAATCCTGACTGGATTTATTCTGTGAACTGCATCACTGACGGTGTTTGGAAGGAATTACAACTTCCTACATGCATCACATCTACTACTGCTGACCTCAGCCACTGTCTGGTTGATTAAGATTCAAGATTCAAGATTCAATACTTTATTGCCGTATCAACAGAGTTGATTGGAATTTGTCTTAGTGAGCTCACTAAAACAGACAAACACATAGAACCACTCACTTATAAAACACATAATACATTCAAAAAATAAAGTATAAACCAGATAGATAACATCCAAGCCATAAAATAATCATAAAAGCATAAAACTAATTAGTAGAATAAAATAAACTCCAACACATAAGAACACCATGGGTAAAACACATTAGCACCTGCAGGGGAATTAGCAGCAACATCAAACGACCCACTAGATAAAGTGCTTCAAGTGTGTAAGTGCATAATAAAAAAAAACATCTGCCTTATTGCACAGTTATTTAAACCTACTGAGCGGCCTTTCATTAAACTAATTAAAGTCTTCAGTTGTCTGATTTTGCCTGTTTCATGGAAGTCAAATTTCCTAAACACATACAGTATATTTTAGTGAAAGTACCCAGCAAGTGTTTGACAGACGGCGATGAGCAGGAGGAGGCCAAGTCCGAGCTCTATGTGTGACAATATTCACAACAAATATTCACAATATAAGAGCTTTTAAAACTATTATCATCTCTTTAGTTCTTGATTTCACAAAATGATGCACCGAGCAGCTAAGACATCATCTTAAATTTCATTTTAGTGCTGTAATTGTACAGGTTTTCTGTGTTGGTATCATGTATGAATTCATCGTCACAGTGTTTGCCGAGTCGTTATGAGGTTTCCCACTGAGGACTAGATGTCATTTCTCTGCTTTAGCTCTCAAACCACCCAGGATCTGTCTGGCTGTGTATAGACCAGTTTTACACCAAGCAGTAAATACATTATCACATCTTTAAACAATGCAGAAACAGCTGTAAATATCAAAAATCTGCACCAGAGAAGTCCATATGTACATAAGATAATTCTTTATTTTTGTCATTTACCCCAGAAGACGCAGTCTAAGACCCTGTGGAGCCTAAGAAAGATGAAATATCTTAAATCAAGGCAATATATGCTTGTTTTTTAAGCACTTTTTTCTACATATTGAGAAAAAAAGTCTTAAATATTTTCTTTGTATCCAGACAAATTTATTGGTTTTTAGTGTAGCTGTACTGGTTTTAAGATATATTTCCTAAACATATAGCCTTATTTCAATAGCACTAGCATTTGCTAAATTTATGCACATTTTCCTACATATTGAGAAAATAATTTTTAAATCTTTTCTTTGTATCCAGACAAATGTACTTGTTTTAGTGTAGCTGTACAGGTTTTAAGGTGTCTGTGGGTTCTTTGAGACTAGATATTTTTACTTGAGGGAAATTTTCCTTTTCTGTTGGCAGATAATTTTGCTTATTTTAAATAATATTTCCCCCATTTTATTGTTTTTTCTTGTTTTTGTGTTTTTGCAGTGTAGAACCATTTAGACTCTTTTAAACAGATAATCAATGTGGGTATCTTCTCAAAATGGCCGCCAGTCCTCAGCGATGGCTGCCTAACCCAGATTCTGTCATCGGTGGCTCAGTGCCAGGGGGGGTTTAGTGTCTGTCTGTCTGTCTGTCTGTCTGTCTGTCTGTCAGACAGACAGACAGACAGACAGACAGACAGGCAGACAGACAGTTACAGCGGACAGACAGTCGCTCCCTGCTGCATCATGCTAATCTCCTTCACTAAGCCAAGATGGCTGCCAGAATGTGGGTATTGCTGTAGAGATGAGCGTTGTTTCCTAGTGGATTGTGAAACTTACCCCTACCTGGGGCAAACTGAGCCAAGCGACCACTCTCTTCTTTTTAAGTTGTATTTTGATTCTTCTTTCATTCAGCTGCATTCTGACCAGTTTATTTGGAAGTGTGCAGTTTTATCTTGGAAAAAGACATTTATTAGGCACTGAACTATGGATCTCACATGACTAGGGCTACAGATATGCATTTTTTGAAAACCTCAAAACTTGCGACATCTGTGGCATTGTGTAGAGTGGCCTTTTACTGTGAACAGCCCAAGGCACACCTGTGCAATAATCATGCTGTTTAATCAGCATCTTGATATGCCACACCTGTCAGGTGGATGGATTATCTTGGCAAAGGAGAAGTGCTCACTAACACGGATTTAAACAGAATTTGAGAGAAATAAGCCTTTGGTGTGCTTAGATCTTTTATTTCAACTCATGAAAAATGAGAGCAAAAACAAAAGTGTTGCGTTTATATTTTTGTTCAGTATATTTTGCACTTGAGCATGTCATGTAGATAAACAGCTGATGACGCTTTAACATTAAAAACCAACGCAGTCAGGCTGCGTCAGAGTTACAGCATTAGCGTTCCTAAGCGTAACGGACAAAAGATCGTTCACAAATGTTTGAATGTTTGGATGTTTGGATGTTTGGATGTTTGGATGTTTGAATGTTTGGATGTTTGGATGTTTGGATGTTTGGATGGGAAAGCCCAGTCTATGTGCTGCAGATCTGTGGCGTAACCTTTCAGCAGACTGACGTTTATCCAGAGCGAAAATAACCAGGTCACCGCCAAGCTAGCAGCTGCTGACTGTGAAGGCCAAAGAAGTAAAACGAAGCCTGCAGTGTGTGTGTGTGTGTGTGTGTGTGTGTGTGTGTGTGTGTGTGTGTGTGTGTGCAGAGGGGGGGCTTGTTGCTATTTTCCGCCCCTCGTAACGAACTGAGAACTAAGACATCAGTCCAGCTAAATCTGTGCTGGTTCTGAATCCAGTTAATCCGCCGCTGTTTTCAACCAGAAATCAGAGACGTGAATCAGTAAAGTCCTGACTCCTCACACAACCTGAGCTCCCAACATTCACAGCTAATTACAGATGTAAAATTCAATATATTGCGATATAAAAATGTGTCAGTCGATCTGTTGTGTCAGGAACATGAATGGTGATATCGGCTCCATGTTATTCTGCTGTCAGGAACATGAATGGTGATATCAGCTCCATGTTATTCTGCTGTAGTAATCACTAATGAGACTCTTGACCATCACAGTTTCACAAGCTCTCCATCCAGATTATATTATTGTCACTTTGTAACGACATTTTTTAAATTGTTGTTTACATTCTAGCAGCCAATGGCATCGCTGGAAAGATTTGAGTCTCAGAAATAAACTGAATTCTGCACAGTCAGACTTTGTTGTTGTTGCTGAACTTTTATTGATCACATCGGATCCTGGTTGGATTGATCCTGAACCTCAGATCACGTATCGAATCGTATTGGGAGATAAGTAGATCATCCCATCCTTAATGAATACACAGTAGATCTTCCCTATTTTAATGAAAGTGGAGACAGCATCAATAGTGTGAATCTCAGTGCGTAGAGACGGCCAAACAAAACACACAGCAGGTTGGTTGCTGTTTCTGAAGGCAGCTTGAGGTTCATGCAGCAAAATGCGAAATCCTGCAGCCAACGGTTCTACAATCCAGTCTGTCAGTCTGTAGTCTACAGACATGGTTTGGTCCTTTCAGAGGACAGATGTGACCGATAAAGAGGAAAATCCTGAAACTCATTTTGGCTCAAATGGGACCGGACTAATTCCTGGGTTTTTGGACAGAAGGAGTAGTCAGTGTTTCAGAATGTGCAGCTTCTGAGCTTCTGAGATGAAGTCCACGCAAAAATCAACGAGTCTGACGCAGATAAATCTCCAGAAAGCAGGAACTCCATTTAGAACATTTAGTGAAAAACAAACTAAGAGACCAACAAGATTCATCAGTTGGCAAATCAAAAGACTGTGTTGCTGCTCCAAGGACTTTCTCACTCCAGCTGAGTCTAATGAAGGAACATTTCAACTACCTGAAAATCTATTATACATAAGAAACTACAGGAAAATTTAATTAATCTATAATAGGTAACACTTTACAATAAGGGTGCATTAATTAAGGGTTAGTAAATGCTAATAAGAATTAACTAACCCTTAATTAACAGTTAACTAATATGTCTGGTAATCATTTACTAACTGTGTTCATGTTAACTAAGGTATTAATTTATACATTATTTAATAGTCATCTTTATCAACTATTAAATAATGTATAAATTAATACCTTAGTTAACATGAACACCATTAGTAAATTACACATTAGTTATTAAGGATTAACTAACCCTTAACTTAGTGACCCTTATTGTAAAGTGCTACCCTATAATAATCAACAAATATGACTATAGTACAAATTACTATTCAATATCTCCAGTATTTCAAATAACACTATTTTCATTATTTAAAATATACAAATCACAAATATCTTTTCTTTTAGAATGAGTCTACAGTTCTGTTTTATTTGGCGGGAACTGGCTGCAGGTCATCGACTCGTTCCGATCCCGTCCGACTCTAAACCGGCGGCTCGGACCCCGTCATGATCAGTCCGGTTCAGACCTTCAGCCGGCCCCGAGTCCTTTTTAAAACACGGTTCACCTTTCCGTTGGAAGCGGCTACCGGGAACTGATAATTTGCTGCTCCGCTAGTCCTCATCTGAACCTTTTCTGTCAGAGGTTAGCCATGTGGCCTCCAACTTCTATTGTAGTCTGATGATGCTGTTCAACACATATAGTCCAGTCTGTCCTCCAGTCACATTCTGCAGTGGCTCTTCAAACTAGGGGTCGGGACCCAAAAATAGGCTGTGCACCTTATTCCTCGGGCCCCATGTTAATAGTGCTAGCATGTTCTAATGAGGCAGGGTCCCAATTTACTCCTGTTGGATCCTGAAAAAGGTGAAGTAACCTCAGCTTTGACCTCTTCTTCCCTGCCGGCCCCGACACTGGCTCCATCATTACAAACGCAGGTTGCACGGCCAAGCTTCGTTCAAACCCACAGAACTTTATTTTAAATTCTAGTCAAGATAAAAAGTTTTCCAAAGACACCAAATATGTCAATGATGCACAAACATCTAGAATTTTTCCATTTGATGTAATGGTGCAGCCATAAAAACATGGCGTCTTGTATTTTAATATTTCATTCAACATCAGCAGCTAGAGCTTCAAGAAAGAGTTGGAACAGCAGATACAGAATATGGACTGTTGTTGCTGTACAGTTAGGAAACTTTTTTTTCTTACTTTGAAGCTGCTTAAGGGGAAATTTAAGGGTAAAGTCAGCTAAAGTCAGGGTACAAGGGGTTAAGTTCATATAGTCGTACAGCCTGAGTTCGCCTGACTCTCTTCACCCTAAAAACGGAAAATGCTCAATATAGCGCCATAAAGATTTTTCCTCTGCTCTAATAATAACCTTTTTAGAACTCTCTTCCTTTTGATGACAGATAGATAGATAGATAGATAGATAGATAGATACTTTATTAATCCCCAATGGGTAATTGGGAAAATCAGTTTCCACAGATCTTAAAAGGACCTTTTTCACAAGTCCTAAAGCTCTACATAGCATCAAAAGGAGACCAAAAACAGTTTTACTCGGCACCAAAACAGATTCCCCTGCCAACACCGCCAGAGAACCAAACACATATTTTCGGCGTGACCCTTACCTGGTAGATGACGACCCTGAACTTGTTCTTGGCCAGCAGGTCGGCCTGCGTGGCCTCCACCTTCTTCACCCGGACGTTCTGGTTCTCCACCCGCACCCGGACGTCTTTGATGTGGCAGCTGACCTTGCGCGTCTTCTCCAGCAGCCGGTCGACGGTGGAGCTGGTGGCGGCGTGGTCGCTGGTCAGCTTGGTGACGTCGGCCTGGATGGTCTTCACCGTGTTCTCCAGCTCCAGCTGACGCTCCTCCATGCGCTGCTGCGTGGCCTGGACGCCGTCCATGATGCCCGCCACGCGCTCCAGCAGCGCCATGATGCTTCCGGAGTCCTCCCCGCCGCCGCCGCCGCCGCCCGCTTTGTCCGTCATGTCTTGCTGGTCGGTTCGTCGGTCGGTCTTGTTGACTGGTCTGGTAGGGTCGGGGTTCAGGACTCAACCCAGAACCAGATGGTGATCCAAAAAAGGGGAGGAAGGACGAGGGTGGAGGAAGAGAGGAAAGGAGTTCTAGAAATGTCCGTTTGGAAGGAACCGAGGGTGAAGCGTTTGGAGGTTTGGAGGAAGAGAGTAGATCAGAGGCTGAGGAGAAGGTAGGAGGAAGAGGAGGAGGAAGGCTGAGGCATCGGGGCACCCAAAGGAGAGGAGTACAGAGGAGGGAAGAGGAGAAGAAACCAGAGAGAGAGAGAGAGAGAGAGAGAGAGAGACAAGGAGGACGGGCTCACCCCTCTGCAACTGGAGGTTCACCCTGAAACTGGACAGACCAACCGATAGACTCCACCCAACTGGGAGAGAGAGGGAGGGGAGGAATGGGAATGGTGAGGGAGGGGTGGAGGGAGGGAGGGAGGGGTGGAGGGAGGGAGGGAGGGGTGGAGGGAGGGAGGGAGGGGTGTAGCGGAGGACTAGTGAGGCTAAAAAGAGAAAGAAGAGTTGGGAGGAAGGAGCAGCAGTGAAGAAATGGGGAAGCCTGCGAGGAGAGGGAGGAGAAGGCGGCTGTAGATCTGAAGCGTCGGGTCCAAGAAGTAAAGTTCCCACTCAGTTTTCCAATCATGAATTTGATTATCAGCCGTAACGTTTGAAAGGTGAAAGGTCGACTTGACCGTGAGCGATCAGGTTGTGAAACGACTGTACCGTATGTTACCGTGGAAACCGTCAGTCCATCTGAGTTTGACTATTCGGTGTCAAGGAACCCTGTTGGATTCCTGAGTTCCTTGTGAGATCCTACATTACCCACAAGCTTCAGCGAGCTCCCACCAATCGGAGGCGTCGCTGTTACCACGGAAACTTTAACACTAGCCTTACCCACAGTCGTTTTACTCGCTTAAGCCTAACCGTTAGCGAAGACTTTCATGTGACCAACAGGTGGAAATGTCCAGTCCAAATCCTGCTGTTGGACCAGAATCCTTTACTGGAGGAGGAACCTGATCTGAAACAGTATTCTTTTCTTTTTTTTTTCTGGATCTTTTTTTTTAATTTTCATTTCCCATCATATCCACAACATACAGTATATAATCATACATACACAATACATGACAATAAAGACAAAAACAAAAACTCAGCCCTTTATGAGCCTTTAAGAAAATAGAGAGAAAATAGAGTCAGCAGCATGGAGTCTGAGTTTCAGAGTTCAGGCTCATTTCACAACATTTTTGAGACTCGACTCGACTCGACTGACTAGACTAGACTAGACTGACTAGACTGACTAGACTGACTAGACTAGACTAGACTAGACTAGACTGACTAGACTAGACTAGTGTTCAGCTGTCCAGTGATACGGTCTGGTTGACAGTCATGTTAACAGAAGCCATACTGAACACTGAGTAAAAACTATGGAATTTTAAAATGGAAAATGGAGAGGAGCCTTAGAAGGAGGATGAAGAAGGAAGTGACAAGGTGTGTGTGTGTGTGTGTGTGTGTGTGTGTGTGTGTGTGTGTGTGTGTGTGTGTGTGTGTGTGTGTGTGTGTGCGTGTGTGTGAATGAGTGACAGAGAAAGATAAAGAGTGACATGGGATCCCAGACGGTGCGTTCGCTCTGCTATAAATACAGTGTAAAGTGACTCCTGCGCCTGTTCGGGACATGGGTGTATTAGGGGAATGGAAACCCCCCCCCTATCTGTTCCTCCTCCATCCATCTTTCATCCATCCTCCTTTTCACTCGTTCTTCCTTCATCCTTCCCTCCAGGTTTAGTCTTTTTCCATCCCCAGGCCCCTAAAGTGAGCCGCTCTGTTTTCCTAAAAGCATCTTTAATGTGAAGACTTGGCAAAGCGGCCGACAGCAGCGGACTGGCTGAACCGGTCAGCTCCCGGTGTCTCTGGCCCTCAGTTATCAATCTAACGTAGATCCGAGCACAGAAATCCTCTCAGGACAGGGTTCACGTGTGATTCATGAAACGTTCGCATCTCGCCGATCACAGCGTAAGAATGATCGGGCGTCGATAAATGTGGAGGCTGAAAACAATCCTCGTTTAAATATCACGCCCCTAAATATTCTCGGTTCAGAGGCCACGCCCCCAGAGTTTACCACATGGAGAGGCGTAATACGTCCAAGAAGAGAAACTCTAACGTCTAAAGTCCAATTGAACCAATTAGTTCTGTTTGGCAGCCTGGAAAGTGGCATCAAAGGAAGTCGGAAAAATGCAGCATGGAAAGAAATCACTGCTGCGGTCAACAGCGTTGCCGTTGACAACCGAACTCCAGCTGAGGTTTGAATATTTCATTTATACATCCGTGATATGTATAGCCTCTATATATATTAGTAATAATCGCTTATATCGCAATTCTTTACATTTAGGTTAGGAAAAAATGGTCAGACCTCAAACAAGTAGGCTATCTCAAAATGAAAGAGAAATTAATCTTACACCAGAAAACTGTTGTTAACTGTAAACAATTTGAAAATACCTATTTATGTTAGGGATAGGCCTTTACATGTTAGGGTAGGCCTTTACAAAATAGAATATTTTGCCATAGGCTACATATTTTTAAGTGATGAATATGTGGCTGCATATGCTTAGATGCCAGTCAGACTATATGGTCTAATAACACTTCTCCGACTCAGCAGATTTACTCTGCTGCACCAAGTCCAGCTGACTGGAAAACCTGCTGCAGGAGTTGAGACTTGACGTGAGATTTGATCGTAGCTCCGCTCTCGTCCAAACCGATAAATGCCGAGCTTTGCGTGGAAATGATCGAACGCCCAGTTTTCTGTCGTACGTTCGTTTCGTAAATGAGGGCCAGAGCGTGTGACACATGAGTGGCGGGCCATGACTCGGACTCAAGTCGGACCCGAGTCACTATTTTAATTGCTTGAGATTTGACTTGACTGACTGGCTGGCAGAATACCGGGCTCTGCAGCAGCTGTTTGTTTGTCTCTTGGTGTTTTATTCGTTTGTGGGTTTTTACAGTTTTTAATCTACAGTCTGTTTCTTTTGGGTCTTGTTTCCTCACATATTTTGTGTGTGATAATTTTGAAATCCATGTTTATCCGGCTCACAAGGCGATAACATGTCGCTGTTTTGCATTTTTGCGCTGGACTGTTTTATGAATGATAAATCATCTTATTTTAGGGATTTTGTTGCTTATCTGTGTGTTTTTTTTAGTTTTTTGAATTTGTTTTTTATCTACGGTGTTTGTTCCATGTCGTTTTTACCCGTGTGTTTACCTGACTCCATCACCAATTTCCCAGATAAATCTGAGGGGTCATGAGATGATTAATGGGAGAGGAAAGCAGAAAAAACAAAGTTCTGATATACAAATCTGTTTTCAGTTTTTGGACTTTTTCTCTAATCTTTGATTTTTGCTGAAATATTGGATCATTTGAACATTTATTGAAATGAAACCATGTGAGGTTTAGAGGGAAAAATCACTATTTGGTGGAGCTGTTAACAACTCATAGACATCTGAAATGTGACCCGACTACACACTGCTTTCTGTAAGACGTCAAAAGCCAAAAAGGTTGGAAACCACTGGTTTCATCTTTAACAATGTGTTGTATTTTAAAAGCTTGTTATATTATCCATTGTGTCAAATCTCCATCTGAAAAGTAACTAAAGCTGTCAAATAAATGTAGTGGAGTAGAAAGTACAATATTTCCCTCTGAAATGTAGTGGAGTGGAAGTATAAAGTAGCATCAAATGGAAAGTAAAGTACAAGTACCTCAAAATTGTACTTAAGTACAGTACTTGAGTAAATGTACTTAGTTACTTTCCACCACTGCCTGTCTGTAAGTTCCAGTATGTATTTACACTCCTCACTGCTGCCTGTCTGTTGATGTGTATTTCACCAGAGCGGCCTGTAGGAGGCAGTATGTTGTTATATTTAGAGTATATCTCTTTAATCCAGACTCTTCAGTTCTGTTAAAGTCTTCACAGACCGGCTTCAAACCGACACTCAAGTCTGTCAGGTGGAGAAACAGCTGCTCCTCAGTTCAGGTTTGATCCGGTTCATCTTCTTATTGATCCACCACTGACAGCAAGAACATGGAGAGACAAGAGAGAGACAGACAGCTGGGATTCAAACCAGCAACCTTCTACATGACAAGCAGCTGCTCGTCTGACCGAGCCACAACCACAGGCCTTTTTAAAATCCTCTTTTAACTTAACTTCACTTTAACATTCATCCGCTTTTAAATGTAAAAGAGAGAAGAGGAACATGAGGCGGGTTTCGATGGAAGAGAGAGAACAAGGAAAGCAAAAGAGAGAAGATATAGGGAGAAAGAGGATAAGGACACAACTGGGGATAAAGGGGGGGTGGGGGGGGGGTTAGGATGAGAAGAGAATGAGGAGAGGAAAGAAAGGAAGAGAAGAAGAGAAGAGAGAAGAAGAAGAGAGAGGGGGAATACCCGGCCGTCTAAAAACGCCTCACCAGCTGCTGCCTGGCATTATACTGCCGTCATTTCTATATTTACCCCCCAACACACACACACACACACACACACACACACACACACACACACACACACACACACACACACACACACACACCCCTCGCCCCGCCCCTGCAGGGTGCATAGCTGCTTTAACAGTCACAGGGAGCGCTTGACTCTCACCTACCTTTTGCTCTGGGTGGGTGGAGTCTTCATACTCACTTCATAATCTGGGAGGGAGGGAGGAGTCTTTATGTTCAGCCCCACCCACCCGGTGCCACAGATAAACAGAATCGAACGCACCCAGAGTCTGAACTCCTCATTAAACTGAACTGTACCTTTAATGACATTTACATAACTATACAGTATACACCTATCATTTCCCATTGAAATATACTGGATTGTGGAGTTATACCCATTTAACAGCCCAATTACCATAGATTTATATTGGGTGGTTGAATTCTAGGTTTACCAGTTTACCATTGAAATATCAAGGAAGGTGGAGTGATTGGTGTTTCCATCTATCAGCCTCATTACCATTGATTCTGGAGTTAAAGGTGCACCCATTTATCAGCCTAACTTTCCATTGAAATACATGAGGAGTCACTGATATCCCCATTGAAATATATAGGAATGCGGAATATTAGCCAAATTACCAACTGAAATACACAGAGTGGAGTTACAGACATACACACCTCAGAGTAATTAGCATTGAAATATACAGGTGATGTTTAAATTTACTGATTGTAAATTAATCTGTATAAATCAAGGAGTGTGAATGTATTTGTTTTCATTTGTTAGGACTCGAGTCACATGACTTGGACTCGAGTCACAGTTTTAGTTGCTTGAGACTTGACTTGCTGCATGAAGAGAAGACTTGAGACTTGACTTGACTTGGGTTCTGGTGACTTGGGACTTGACTCTGACTTGTACTCTGATGACTTGAAAAGGTTTCTAAAGTCTTGACTTGAGATCTTGTGTTTGTGTAAATGACTTAGATTGAAAGAGATGAGATTTGTTCCAGCAGACGACTGAATTTAAATTCTGTTTTCTGAATTTGTATGGAATGATTGAATTTATTGAAGTTGAAACTGATTATAGAAATCAAACTCATGATGCTCTTACCAAGTTTTTATCCTATTAAAACCATATTGCATTGAAAAGTCCTAGATATTTAGTTTTCTGTAAGATATTAAATTCATACTGGACTCTTGATTTGTTCTGACTTGACTTGCTGTTCTACATTTAGACTTGAGACTTGACTTTAATGACTTGGACTTGACTTCGTGATCTACATTTAGACTTGGGACTTGACACTAATGACATGGACATAGATTGACTTGGCAATCTACATTTAGATTTGGGACTTGACATCAGACTTGTGCCTCAAGACTTGCGACTGACTCGGGACTCGAGCAGAGTTGACTTGGTCACACCTCTGAACCTCCTGCTCATTTCATATCCAAAAGAGTCTGAAGGTAAACCGAGTGTCTCCTCTCTTCTAGTCGATCACAGATCACAGAGACTCAGCAGTTTCCAACACATCATTTAATTCTTGATTCTACTTCACTGTCTAAACAACAACTTCACTGGCTCATGCAGGACAGATCTACAGGAGAACCGGGCTGCGCTCCCAAAACCCCAACACAGACCGGACCAGGTTCCAAAACCCCAACACAGACCGGACCAGGTTCATCTGCAGGTCACAGACTGTCTGCAGTGTGAAAGTCTCCCAGCTGTGAGAAACTGAATGTGAACTGAACTGAACGACAGGAAACAGAACTGAAATCCATGAAATTCCATGAAATTCCACTTCTAAAAGAGTTTGTCTCTAAACATTATAAATCAAATCATTATGAATCAAATAAAAGACAGTTCAACAAATCAAACACATTCAGTCATAATGTATGGATTACCATCACATGTTCTGCATCAAACACCAGCTGAAAGGTCCTTTAACATGTTATGATATTCAGTATTGGTCATATAAACACTATGTGGAATCTCAGATATGTGGGAAGAAAAAAAACAAAAAACATGGAATTTCACAGAATTAAATTAAACTTCCAGAAATTCCAATTCAATTCACATTCTGTTTCCTGAAGGATTTTTCAAATTCCAGTTCCTCAGTTGAACTGAACTGATCAATTCAGTCATGAATTGATCAGAACCTGCTGTCAGATCAAATCACTATGAAACCAAACACCTTCATTTAATCACTGAAATGTCCTTAATTTCTCATCACATAAACATCAATTATCCATTAAAAATAACAGCTTTAAAAAAGTAAGGTTAGTACCATGGGATTTTTTATGCCTTTTGTACATAGTTTACAGTTATTAATGAGTTATTAATGGAACATTTCTGTCTTTTCATTATATTATATTATATAATTATATATATATATATTATATTATATAAGTGAAAAATTAAGGGGGTGTTTACGGGGGTTTCGATGGGTTGATGGGTTAATAACTCCCTTAAGTAATTTTAAGGGGATTTTGCATGAATTAAGGAGTTAATTCATGCAAATGACTCCCTGTAATATGATCAACCGTCTCTCTATGAACCACTAATCACTTAAACTGCCCTTACATTTACATCAGTTCACCCCTTAATTCATGCAAAACCCCCTTAAAATGAATTAAGGGAGTTATTAATGGAGGAGACCCCATCAAAACTTCCTTAAACTCCCCTTAATGTTTGACTGCTTACTTTGTAATTAAATGTAAAATTCAGGCAGATGGGAACTTTTCATTAGTAACTCATTAATAACCTGTAAACCTCACAAAAGACATGAAAAATCCCTTAATTTCTAGAGTCTCTGTGAATCAACCCATGAATAAATCTCTTATAAACCCATGATACTAACCTCACTCATTAAAGCTGTTATTTTTAATGGATAATTCATGTTTATGTAATGAGAAGTTAAGGACATTTCAGGGTTTGGTTTTCTGACCAACTGATCTGAGCTCAGTGAGGCTTCAGGAGCTGCAGCTCGGCTCTGACAGACTATTCACCACAACAACAACCAACACTGACACTTCGTACCGTCGTTACAAATTATATAAAAAAACAAACTAGACCAAGACAAAGTCATTTAAATTATCAGCTTGTCAAAAACAAAACAAAGAAACATTGTATCCCATTTCCGGAATGGCATTATTTGAAAAGTAACAATAAAATAATCAGTCAGCCTGAACACGTTGGTCAGTTTGTACCTTTTTGTTTCAGCAGTAGAAAAAACAGCATTTTGGTTTTCAGGTGCGTCTCGTACAAAAAAAAAAAAGAGAAAATAAAGTTTATCTGGATTTACGTGAAGCACAGATGGATTCAGTTCAACCCTGCAGGACTCAGAAAACCAGGACAGGAAACATCTGAGTCTGATACCAACAGTCCTCAGGAGGGAGGGAGGAGTCTGAGACCAAAACCCCCGAACAGAGACCGGAGCGCCGCCTGGAGCGAGGAGTCCAGCTGCTGGAACTTCCTGTCAGAGCAGATGGAAATCTGACAGACGGAGCGTCATCGGTCCGCCTGACAACAGACAGCTGTCAGTGGAGATGAACTGACGGAGACGACAGACAGACGGGTCAGAGTGGCCGCCGCCTCTTTGACCAATCAGGTTGCTCGGATAAAACTACATGTTGTCAGACTCAGAAGCCGTGGCAGCAGCAGCAGTCTGGTCCCACAGGGTTAAAACTCTGATGTTCTGCTCCTGGTTCCTCCGGTCTGGAGCTTCAGGCTGGTGAAGGTACAATCACTGATCAATAGAGAACTGATCAATAGAGAACTTATCAATAGAGAACTGTCCCGATACGCACAGGCGGCGGATCGGGCCTTTAGCAGTGATGTGGATCCACAGCGCCCCCTGCTGGGAGAGTCAATCTGCAAAACAATCCTGAAGAAGAGAAGAAGAAACCGGCTTCCTGACCCGCGCAGTAAAAACAAAAGGCATTGTTAAAAAAAATAATAAAAATACAGCTTGTCCCTTTTCTGTCCGATGGAAAAACATCTTCAGACGATAAAAAGCGAGAGAAATGTCCAGAGGGAAAAAAGGAATGAAAGACGAAGGAAGATTTAAAAAATAAGGCCCCGCAAGAAATCGAGAAAGAACTAAAAAAATCAAAAAAAAAAAAAAATCAAAGAGGCACCAAAAGACGAGATATCAAAACTGCAGTCTGTCCGTGTGGTACGAAAAAATTTGTTTTATTTTTTAAAATTTATTTTAAAAAAATGGAAAGAAAAGAAAGGAGCGGCTACATCATCCTGGAGGACGTCCCGGACGGGAAGTGACCCAGGTGCTGCTTCTGTCTCCGGCCGCGCTTCGTCTTGCTGCAGCGCCTGCAGGCGACAGAGAGGGCACAGTGAGCCCAGCAGCACTACAGGAGCCCACTGGGGACATTCACTCATACATCTTATTTACAACGTTTTCCTGCGTGAACGAGTTAATTTTCCAGATTCAACAGTCAGACTTTTCCCTTAATCGAGTTAAGATCATGTAAACATACTCAGTACTTCAATAATTATAGTAATAAAAATAATAATAAAAATCTCTACTGCTCCCTGTGGGGAAATAGTCTCTAACACACTCAACATACAACATCCCATTTTAGAAGCTAGTCAGTTGTACTGTTGGAATACAGTATGTTTCAAAAGTAGGTATACAATTTTTAATAATGACAGTAATGAAAAACACAGCATAATTTTAGTTATTTTATATATCATATATATATATATGTATACAGTCATTTTAACAAAATAATCAACATTCAGTAGTAAATAATAAGCTACCTGGAAATAGTATTAATAACGTATATAGAAGTGTAAATCTACTTTTGAAACACTCGGTATTCAAAAAACTATTTTCCCTCCCAAAGTGAACTGATAGTGTTTTGCAGTAAGTTGTTACCAAGTAATATATTCTCCTGACTGTCTGACTGTCTGTCTGACTGTCTGTCTGACTGTCTGTCTGACTCTACAGCAGCAGGGGAACATGTGGTGTGATGTGAGCGCCTCCAGCTGGAGAGACAACACCCTGCAGCTGGAGAGACAACACCCTGCAGCTGGAGAGGTACCAGCAGTACCAGCAGTAGTAGTGGTAGAGGTAGTAGTAGTAGTACCAGTTGTAGTAGCAGTAGTGTAGTAATAGAAGTAATAGTAGTAGTGGTAGCAGTAGTAGCAGGAGTAGTAGTAACAGTAATAGTAGTAGCAGCAGTAGTATCAGAAGTAGTACTAGTAGCAGAGGTGGGACCAAGTCATTCTTTTGCAAGTCACAAGTAAGTCTCAAGTCTTTGCACTCAAGTCCCAAGTCAAGTCCCAAGTCCTAAACTTTGAGTTTCGAGTCCTAAACAAGTCATAATGCGCTCTTCACTAAATGTAATGCCATTTTAACAACAGAGTAATAATATATTAAATTTACACAAATCATGAATGCTTTTTAAAATTTGTATTTATTGTGTGCGACTGAACTTAATCATTAAAAAAAAGTAGTGCTGGCATTGCACTGTCATGGCATATACAGTAAGCGGGTTGTGGCTTTACAAGCCATGCACACTTAGAGCAATGCATTGCAGCTGGATGCACAGCTCCTCAGGCCGTATGGAGGAAACATCAGTATGTGCCAGCCTATGGTCTTCGGCAGGGTGGGGTGGTGGTGGTGGGGGTGGGGGTGGGACACCACGTCAATGGTGACATCAACAGGCAAAAACAAATGTATGCATATTTATATATACAGACGGAAGGTATCAAGTCTTTTCAAGTCAAAAGGCTCAAGTCCAAGTGAAGTCACGAGTCACTGGTGTTAAAGTCTTTTTTGATTTTGTCAAGTCGAGTCTAAAGTCATCAAATTTGTGACTCGAGTCCACACCTCTGACTAGTAGTATCAGTAGTAGTATCAGTAGTAGTGTTAGTAGTACTCAGTAGTACTGCAGTACCTGGTGAAGCACATCACCACGGCGACGATCACAGCGATCTGCACGGCTCCTATGATGGCGGCGATCAGAACGTAGTGAAGCTTCTGTCCGCTGGGGACGACGTACAGGATGTTGAAGTCCAGGAGCTGCTCACACTGAGGCCCGCCGTACCCCGCCTCACACCTGCACACACACACACACACACACACACACACACACACACACACACACACAGGGTCAGAAAACACACACACACACACACACACACACACAGGGTCAGAAAACACACACACACACACACACACACACACAGGGTCAGAAAACACACACACACACACACACACACAGGGTCAGAAAACACACACACACACACACACACACACACACAGGGTCAGAAAACACACACACACACACACACACACAGGGTCAGAAAACACACACACACACACACACACACACACACTCACAGGGTCAGAAAACACACACACACACACACACACACACACACACACACAGGGTCAGAAAACACACACACACACACACACACACACACACACACACAGAGTCAGAAAATACACACACACACAGAGTCAGGAAACACACACAAATACACACACACACAGGGTCAGAAAACACACACAGGGTCAGAAAATACACACACACACACACACACACACACAGGGTCAGAAAACACACACACACACACACACACACACACACAGAGAGTCAGAAAACATACACACACACACAGGGTCAGAAAATATACACACACACGGTCATAAAATACAGAAACACACTCACCACCATACTCCGCATCACACCTGGGAACACACACACACACACACACACACACACACACAGGGTCAGGAAACACACACACACACACACACACACACACACACACACACAGGTTACCTGCAGGTCGGCAGGCTGTGTCTCATCTCACACTGGCCGTGTTCACAGAACTGGGCGTAGTCTTCAGGACAGGGGGCGGGGCTATCCACAAACTCCTCCCCCTCGCCGGGGTTGGACACCGCTGGAGGAGTTACACAAAACACTGACTCAGACCGCTGGATAGATTGACTGATTGATTGATTAGAACATACCATATTTCCTCTAATATTGGCCCGGGCCTTTATTTCCCTCAGCTGCAGAGGGCACCAGGCCTTTATTGGAAGCAGGCTTATATTAGAGACAGGCCTTTATTTCTAATTCCCTCTGTTTGATAAGTATATTTGCTCATTTTTTAGTGTGAAGCCTCCTTGTTTTCTGATCTGCTTCTGTTGGGGTTCGTTAAGTAGCCGTTTTTTTGTTACTGCGACGCATTACAGATAATTATGGTAATCGACGACGGCACGCTCCAGAGACTTCCTCCGGCCGAGCCGTCTTGTGGCATACCGCCATCTGGTGGCGCACTCGTACGTTACTACAAACTACAGTTACATTATATAACAGGCACCAGGAGTTTACCGGTATCCACCGTTGTTTTTTCCTTTGTTTTTTTCCCCGGCCTGTATTTGGGGCCGGCCTTTATTTGTTCTTGTCGACCGCGGCCCCGGACATTATCGGAGACCCGGCTTTTAATTGACTACCGGCCACTATTAGAGGAAATACGGTATCTACATGTGTTTCGTATCTGTCGACCCGGCGATAGTGAAACTGCTCTGGAATCTTACCGAAGACGTCTGGTTTGATCTTGGCGCCGTCGTCTTTCCTCCTTTGTCTGAAAACAGAGAGAAGCTGTGAGACTGAGGAACCTCACAACAACTGAGGGGTCAAAGGTCAACTTCATTTACCAGAGCGGCCTGCTGGTGTTGTAGCACGAGTGACAATACAGTACAGTAAAGAGTAGTAGTAGTAGCAGTAGTAGTCGTCATAGTTGTAATAGTAGTAGTAGAAGCAGTAGTGGCAGTAGTAGTAGTAGCAGATAAAGTAGTCAGAGTAAAGTGATACTAGTACTACTAGTAATAATAGTTTTTATAGCAGTAGTACTAGGTTACCAGTTATAATAGTAGTAGGCCTAGTAGCAGTTGTAGCACTAGTAGTAGGAGCAGTAGTAGTAGTTATAGTAGTAGTAGTAGTAGTAGTGATGGCTATAGTAATAGTACATGAAACATGAAACTTCTTAAAGACAAAGTTATTTTCAGCACGTGTTTAGCTGGGTAGCCAGTAGCTAGCTAACTAAGCTACTAGCTAGCTAACGTCCTGCTACATTCAAGCAGGTGTTGTGGCTGTTCTCCTCACTGTGTTGAAGTCACACTAGTTTTATCTTCTTGTAGAGTTTATTAAAAACAAATATATGTCAAGAATCTGGAGGGATAGATTCATGTTTAATATATTTGTCTCATTATCTCCAGTCTAGCCTAGTTATAGCTGGCTAGTAGCTTGCTAACTAAGTAAGCTAGCTAGCTCCCTGCTAAATTCAAGCAGCCGTGGTTGTTGTTGGATAATCTGAGATCTGTTCAGTTCGTCTGAAGTCACTCTAATGTTCCAGACTTTCACATCCCCAGTGTTCAAAATGGCCGCCATGTGAATAAGGTCAATAGCCTACTGTATGTGGAGCGAGAAACTATGAGTACATTAGTGTGTGTGTGTGTGTGTGTGTGTGTGTGTTTCTGTTCCAGGCCAGTCGCTCCACTCTCTCTCTCTATGTGCGGTATAATTCAGATTGACAGTTAATGTGATGTGAGCGCCCGCTAAACACAGAGACACCGGGTTAAAGAGAGGTCAGCCACACACACACACACACACACACACACACACACACACACACACACACACACACACACACACACACCTCACAAATATTCCTCTTGCTTCAGGGCAATGCTAAGTCAGCAGAAATGTCCCACTAATGACAGAGGATAGACATTTTGTACCTCACACACACACACACACACTTCACCCTCTACAACTGCACATTAAAGACTCAGGATTTGCAGACTGACCCCCTAATCACAGACAGTGACGTGTTTCTGAGGATAGTTTCCTGCAGCAGACAGGATGTGATGTCAGAGCTACAGCGCGGTTTCAGTTTGACGGCATATTGATCTTCTATTAAATATCAGATATCATCACTTCCTCCGGACCGCAGATGCAGAAACACAGTCTGTACCTGACATGAAACACTGCCTTCTTTTTTTATTTATTCATTTAATTATTCACATATATACTCAGTTCTACAGTGGTTCTCGACGTGGGGTCCGGGGACCACCAGGGGTCCTTGAGGGCATTCCAGGGGGTCCCCAGCAAATTGATGAATTGTTATTTTGTCATTTTAGAATGGCTATTTTGATCATAGTTTCTCTGTTATCTCTCTACCTACTATACAGATAGTCATGGAATTCTGGACAAAATCATATCTGACAATAAAAATATTCTCAGATTTGGGTTTGAGAGACAAAATTGCATCAGATGGGGGTCTGTGGCCCTAATGTGGACTAAGGTCCTTGATATGAAAAAGGTTGAGAACCACTGCAGTACTGTGCAAAAGTCTCAGGCTCCCTAGATTCTTTATATACATTTTTTCTTAGATGTTTATGTGTTTTCTGCATTAGTGTGTCAGACTGCTCTTTAAAGTATTTTTTTATATATATATTTAGACACTTTTCATTTCATTAGGCCTATTTTTGAAAGGATCTTCGTTTTACAGAATGTTTTATTTACATGTGCTTAAGACTTTCGCAGTACTGCACAGTGTTTCTGGCAGCGGTGGAAGAAGTACTCTGATCCTTTACTGAAGTAAAAGTACCAATACAGCAATGTAAAAATACTCCATTACAAGTAAAAGTCCTGCATGAAAAATCCTATTTAAGTAAAAGTATTAATGCTTAATAAGGGTTAATTGATGCTTAATAAGCATTAACTAACCCTTAATTAACAGTTAACTAATGTGTAATTTACTAATGGTGTTCATGTTAATGCTCACCTTGGATTATAGCACAAGGGATATTAACATCATATCCTGTGTATTGATAAATGCAGAATTTCATTTCTCTACCAATTAAGCAGGGGGAGAGTTTTATTTTCCCATGATGCTCTGAATGTTTCAGAGGCTTTTCCATCCTGACGAGAAGAAAATTTGTGAAACACTGAAAACTTTTGGTATCGGAAGGTAAAAATATCCGTATCTGCCTTTAAAAACCCTAACAAACCTTTTATCTGCTGCTAAATAATCTGCTGCTCATCAGTGGCAGTGTTTGTCCAGCAGGCGGCGCTGTGCTGAACAACATGGAAATCTATTTCAGTTTTTTTTTTTTTAGGGTTTTACAGACATAAAAAACTCCAGAAAACAAAGACAATTAACTGGTTAACTCATGGGAAACAGTGTAAATAAAACGCATGATTAATGTCCTGAATTATTCATGAGGACAGATGCAGCAAGAAGGAAAACTGCCGAGTTTAACTGAGTGGAGGAGAGGAAAGACAAGAAGGACGGAGAGAAATTACATAAAAATCAGGCTGGAAAGAAAAGGAGAAAGAGATGGAGAGGAGAAGGAGAGAACAGAGAAGCTATGAGAAAATTAATAAAAGACAAAAAAAAACAAAAGGAAAAGAGAATGAAAACAAAGGAAAAGTAGAGGCGGCGATATGGAGAGAAGGAAAGAGAAGAAAGGACAAAGAGAAAGAAAAGGAGAGACGAAAAGGGAAGATGAGAGAAGAAGAAAAGAAAAAAGGAGAGGACGGAGAAGAGAAAAAGAAAAGAAAAGGACAGAATGAAGAGAAGAGAGAATGGAGAATAGAAGACTCAAATGAAATGTGAGAAGAGAAGAAAAGAAGAGAATGAACAAGAGAAGAAAGGAATGAAGAAAATGAGAATGAGAAAGTAGAAAATAGAAGACAAGAAGAGAAGATGAGAAGAAAGGGAGAAAGGAAAAATGAAAAGGAAAGAAGAAAAGAGTGAATGAAAGAAAGAAGGGGAGAGAAAATGGAGAACAGAAGACTGTCAGCAGGAGTACAGAAGAAGAGAAGAAAAAGGGAGGATGAACAGAAGAAGAAAAGACGAGAATAAAAAAGAGGAGATGAAGAAATGACAAGAATGAGCAGAGAAGAGAAGAAAAGAGACGAGAATAAAAAAAGAAGAGAATGGATAAATTGTCAGCAAGAGACGAAAATAGGGAAGAAGAGAAGAAAAGAGACTGAAGAACAGAAGAAAAGAAGAGAAGAGGAGAAGAAAGAGAAGGAGAGAATGAAAAAAGAGAAGAGAGAGGAGAAGGAAGAAGAGAGAATAGAAGATTACTGGTGTCAGCAAGAGAAGAAGAAGGCAGAGAAGACAAGAGAAGAAGAGTGGAACAGAAGAAGAAGCAGGAAAGAGAGAACAGAGAGGATGATGATGATGAAGAAGAAGAAGAAGAAGGAGAAGAAGAGAGCAGAAGGTTGACCAGCTGGTTGTTCAGCCAGCCGTCCTAATGTGTGTGTGTGTGTGTGTGTGTGTGTGTGTGTGTGTGTGTGTGTGTGTGTGTGTGTGTGTGTGTGTGTGTGTGTGGTCCAGGATTGGGGTCAGTTCATCATTTAAAATAGATGAACTGAAAACAGATTCTCTCTCCTCCTCTCCTTCTCTCCTCTCCTTCTCTCCTCTCCTCCTCTCTCTTCTGCTCCTCTCCTCTCCTTTCCTCCTCTCCTTTTCTCCTCTCCTCTCTCCTTCTCTCCTCTCCTCTCCTCTCCCCTCCTCCTCTCCTCTCTCTCCTCTCATCTCTCCTCTCCCCTCTTCCTCTCTCCTTCTCTCCTCTCCTCTCCTCCTCTTGCCTTCTCTCCTCTCCTCTCTCTCCTCTCCTCTTCTCTCTCCTCTCCTCTCTTCCTCTCTCCTTCTCGCCTCTCCTCCTCTCCCCTCTCTCCTCTTCTCTCCTCCTTCCTCCTCTCCTCTCTTCTTTTCTCTCCTCCTCCCCTGTCCTCTCCTCTTCTCTCTCCTCTCCTCTCCTCCTCTCTCCTTCTCTCCTCTCCTCTCTTCTCTCTCCTTTTCTTCTCTCCTTCTCTCCTCTCCTCCTCTCTGACAGTTGTTGGTCAAAACATTGTTAGAACAATCTGACATGATACGATCAGTATTCAGGTCACTACCAGCAGAGGAGAGAGAGAGAGTGTGTGTGTGTGTGTGTGTGTGTTGTGTGTGTGTGTGTGTGTGTTGTGTGTGTGTGTGTGTGTGTGTGTGTGTGTGTGTTCCAGTACTTCTATCCTTCTAAGGACCAACTCATCTCAAATACAGAAAAACAACAAAAACCCAGCAAGCTTCTGGCTGATGGCAGCCCGAAAGGAAACAAAATTGTCCAAAGATCATATTATAAAAATTCCTGTCAAAACTGTTCTGAACTGATATTTAGATCCTGATGTCACAAAATATTGCAGGCAGCAGCTATGGACGATATTGATTTTTCACTTTTCATTTTAGTGATGTAGCTACCCCCCCCTCTGGTGGCCATCTTGGAGGTCCTCAGCTCTGTGAACAGCTGACTGTGTTTCTGTCTCAACAGAATTGAACAGACGGTTAATTTCTGTCTGTTTCTGACTGAACTGATCATTTCATCACTGATCCATCTGATTGATTTAGTGTTTAGATAATGTCAGCTTGTTAGCTAGCTAACCATAGCATCTGGTCAGCTACCCATCACTGTCTTGTTGTTAACACATCTGATTAGCACACTAGCTAACGTAGCTAGTAGCAGCTAGCGTTAGCAGTGGCTAGCAGTGACATTAGCCTGTTGGCTAGTTAGCTAGTTAAAGAGAAGCCTAACTCCAAACTAAAACACTTTTTAGAGTTGTAAACTGTATTTAGTTCTATGTTGTGATGAACACAACATCTGAATTACTCTTTAACAAAGTCAAGTTTATTTGTGTAGCTTTAATCACAGTCACAGTATGAAGACAAGGAAAATCTCCCACAAAATCCTCATTGGGAAAAGAAATGGAGGAAACCTTGGCAAGAGCCTCAGAAAGCCAAAGAGCAGTTAGCTAGTTAGCTAGCTAACAGTTTGTTCAGGTTAACTGAGCTGACTCTTCTCAAGCTCCAACTCTTCATGTTTTGGAGTAGAGACTAGGGCTAAAGACAAGACAGTTTACTGTGTCACAGTAACCTACATTTGGAAACAAATCCACCTTATCACACTATTCACTTTTACTGAGAACGTTACTGAATGGATCTACAGCCACACCACAACAAGCTGACTCAGCTGCTTCATACACATTTACACTTTATTCACTAACACACAGTTCTCCATGTTCCTCCATCATGGAGACAGGCTGTAAAGCCTCTGTGTTTTACATTTATCACATGGACATCTATTCAACATCAAAATGTTTGCTGGGTATCTACAACAGTGAATATATTTTATTCACAGTGAAAAAGGCTCATTCTTCGTTTCGGCTTAAAATTGAAATCTTTGCCATTTGAAAGAATTGACCCATACTCTTACCAAATGTCCACTGGCTTCATAATAAAGCACATTATGGCTCACTATCAAAGTTTTCGAGCATAGAATAATCTGTGGTTAGTAAATATTGACTGATGACTTCCAGGAAACAACGTTTATCTTAAAATGGACATGAAATCCCTCAACTCCACATAATGCAGATATCTATCAGTGGAACATCCTCTCATTACAGTGTGTACAGCACACAGTACAGAAATGTGAGTTATGTGACAGAGGAGAGGCAGGACAGCAGACAGAGATCTGGGTCAAACTGCATCTTAAATATTTTATCTGATTCTCAGATCATGTTAAATGTAAAAAAAAAAAAGGTGGAATCTGCATCTGAATGTGATCTGATGCTCCATCCAGCAGCTGAAGAGCCTGTGACGCTATTAGCTGGCCTGATAATCTTATTACGTTTTTAATAAAATCTAGGCTTAATTCCATTAGATCTATATTTGTTTTCACGGTGGGAGTCGACTGGAGAGATGAGATTAGAGGCTGAGAGGCAGAGAGCGAACTCTTTCTTTCTTTCTTTCCTCCTGATGGATCTGGATTTACCACACGGACCAATCAGGAGAGGAATATGGAGCGTGAAAAAAATAATAAAATTACAAAAAACAAGCGTATTATGAAATGTGTCATACGCCACACTATGGTTGAATAAATGATAGATCTAATAATAAATGTGAGTGAGCGAATTAATTAATTTATTCTTACTTTGCCAGAGAGAAGAAAAGCAAATTAGGATTCTCTTCTCAGTGGAAAATCTCACAAATTTCTGACTTTAATCTCAGATTTTTTTTCTCACAAATTTCTGACTTTAATCTCAGAAATTATGTTTTTTTTTCTCACAAATTTCTGAGTTTAATCTAAAAAATTATGGGGGTTTTTTTCTCACAAATTTCTTACTTAAATCTCAGAAATTCAGTTTTTCTCTCACAAATTTCTGACTTTAATCTCAGAAATTCAGTTTTTTTCTCACAAATTTCTGACTTTAATCTCAGAAATTCTGTTTTTTTTCTCTCACAAATTTCTGGCTTTAACCTCACAAATTTTCCGACAAATTCCTATTTTTTTGTACCTAATTCACATACAATGGCCATGATAGGGCGTCATATTAAAGCATCTTCTCTGACTGTCTGGCTGAAGTCAGAGAAGCTTCCGGTCAGTCTGGTCTGGTCTGGTCTGGTCTGGTCTGGTCTGGTCTGGTCTGGTCTGGCTCAGAGTGTTTCTCACCTTGGCATCGTCCGACGTGTTTGATGTCGATCTTCAGCTGTTTGAGGCAGGAAGCTTCTCGGACGTGGCACGGCGTGTCGTACGTCACGCCGTCTTTACCGCACACCGGGTTGTCGTTGTGGCCGTTACACACGATGTTGCACATGCACCTGGACACACACACACACACACACACACACACACACACACACACACACACACACACATATATAAACACACCAACATTAATAGATCTAATAATTTGAGGAATCATGGTGGAGGAAATTCTGTTGTTTTGCATTAATTCCGAAGACCCAACTTCCACTAACCTGCTAATGTCTAAACCACACACACACACACACACACACACACACACACACACACACACACACATATGCACACACAAACACACACACACACACACGCAAACACATGAACATGAGAACATCTCTTCCTCTTGTTCATCCATCCCTCGCTCAACCCTTCAACCCCCCCCTTTCATGTGTTGTTGTCTCTCTCTCTCTCTCTCTCTCACACTCACTCACACACACACACACACACACACACACACACACACACGTTGAGTTTATTTACAGAGGTCTTCTGACAGACAGGAGTGTCACGACTCGCCTCACAGAAAACAGACGACACGAAAACTGATAAAAACAAGGATGAAAAGAGCGAGAGACAGAAAAAGCACATCACAAACTCCAAGGAACCAGGCTATAG
>NW_027281663.1:0-22509 GCF_046629955.1 Centroberyx affinis | reverse complement strand
GGGGCAGAATGACAAAGACTGAAGCCCCGATTTTCTTTGGGCTGCTGCTGAACCTCCAATAAACCAGCAGCAGATGATCGCAGTGTTCTTGAAGGCAAGTAGTGAACAAGGGAGTTAGAGATGTAGCTCGGTCCAGCCCATTAAGGGCTTTGTATATAAGGAGGAGGAGCTTAAAATCAAATCTAAATGTTACAGGAAGCCAGTGTAGAGCAGCTGAAACTGGACTGATGTGCTCTCTGCTCTTGGTTCTGGTTCATAGCCGAGCTGCAGAGTTTTGAATGAGCTGAAGTCTCTCAGTGGTTTTTTTTCAGGAGACCAGTAAAAAGTGCGTTACAGTAATCCAGTCGGCTTGAAATAAAGGCATGAATCAATTTTTCAGCATCTTTTTGATTTATACATGGTCGTACTTTAGCCTTTAGTACTTTATGTTTCTAAGGTGGAAAAATGATGTTTTCGTCACCTTGTTAATGTGGGACTTGAAGCTTAGATCTGAATCCAGGATAACACCAAGACTTGTAACCTCAGATTTAATCCAGGGAGTCAGTGTTCCCAGATTATTAAACAGCATTTCCCTTTTTGTTTTAGGGCCGACTAGTAGGATTTCAGTTTTGTCCTTGTTTAACTTTAAAAAATTTTTGCTCATCCATTTATTTATTGCCAAAAGACATGTAGTAATCCAAAGTATTTAGAATACATTACTTAACTTGAGTAATCTAATGGAATACATTACAAATTACATTTTAGGGCATGTATTCAGTAATCTGTAGTGGAATATGTTTTAAAAGTTACCCTCCCAACACTGAAGACAGGACATCACCAGGCTGTTCTCAGCAGAACTTGGTCAGAAGGTGGAAGGACTTTGAGGAACTCCTGAACCTCAGAGCTGAGAGCTGAAGACCTGGAGGCTCTGAGGGTCAGAGGTCACTGAGGAGGTTAGAAGCTCCTGTGGTGAAGAACCAGAGAAGATCTGGTGATGAAGATCTGAGTGTCTCATGGATTTCAGGAACAGTGGCTTTGTATTGTCAGGCAGGAGCGATGGTCTCCATCTTTAAAAAAGGAGCGGAGGGTTTGTTCCAACTCTGGAAGAATCTCGCCGCTCGGCCTGCTGGGAAAACCTCTGACAAGCTGCTGGGAGGAAACTTCAGATTCAGGAGGAACGATGTGGATCACAGAACTGCGGAGCAGCTTTTTACTCTACAGATAACTGAGGCATCATGGGAGTTTCCTGATCCTGTCTCCATGTGTTCAGTGGATTTGTTCTTGCAGGAGACGCTGTGGCAGCATGGAGCCGCTCAGTCCCTGTTCACTCAGACTGACAGCTGGTTTGTGTTGTTGCTGCTTCAAGGCATCAACAAGATGCTGCTGGTCTCTCCTGTTTGTATCTCCATGCTGCCACTGCAGCCTTAATAAGCAGCTATAAAATATATGGATGGAATGATGCATTCGATTTTTACAGGAAGGCATGATATTCTGTGCTAATCGACCAATACTTTGCCAAATCTATGGGGTCTGGGCCAATGAGATTAATTTATATATACATATATATATATATGTATATTCATATCAGTGTTGACAGTTGGTACCATCCAGTCTTTAATAGCAGATAAACAGTTTTGCAAAATGGCTAATCTGTTCTAAAGATCCTTGAATGATGGATAAAGATGTGTATCGTCTGCATAGCGGTGATAAAAAACAATCAAAATGATTACATGCCCCCAGGAGAAGCATGTACAATGACAATAGAATAGGTCCAAGAATAGAATAGGTCCAAGAATAGACCCCTGTGGGACGAAACATTTTCTCCTTGAAAGACATGATTCAAGCCAATCAAGGGTAGATCCAGAAATAACCTCCCAAAAACAACCCCCAAGCCTTTCATGATCCATGATCACTATTGATATGGGTATCAATAAGATATGGGTATCAATAAGATATGGGTATCAATAAGATCTTACCAGGAGACAGAGCAGAACTGGCTGAGGATGTCAGTGGTGCAGTCTTGGATACGATGCTGTTTATCTTATTGGAAAACAAGGATAACGACTTTTTCGTGAATATTTGAAAAGATGTTCTTGGTGTGAGAAACTGCTCCGGATATGAGAAACTCTGGTTATTTTGATGTGGTGACTAAGCTCTGGTTTTTTTGAACTTTTCCATATATGGGTGGTGGACTTGGAGGTTGGTGTTTTTACATGTAATGAGAATCAACTTGGGGCAGCAGGGTGGTCTAGTGTTTAGAGACCCTGGACTGAAGCTGCCAATAACCTACAGTATATTTGTGCCAATATACTGTACAACAAAATCTTTTCATACCAAAACATTCCAAGAAATTCCAAGTATTCAGTGTTTCCCCTAGAATTATTTCTCCACTGAAACTCAGGACATACTGATACCAATGCTAATGCTCATAGGCATGCTGTGGCAGTTTCAACAGTTTAAAATGAAACGGGCCCCAATGAGCAGAGGGCCCCAGATGCCCAAGAGAATTTGTGAAAAATGTTAATAAACAGTAAGAATTTATCATTATTTATATGATGACCTAAAAAAAGCCATGCATTCGTCATTCGTGGGTACATAGGTGCATCCGGTGCATGATGGACCCTCAAGCCTGCCACAAACACCTGTCAGTAGGCCTGCAGTTGCTAGGCAACAACTCGTACACAGATCGTACACAGCAACAAATCGTACACAGCAGGTACAGTGCGAGAGGCGGGCGGTTCAAACCCGTCAGACAGGAGAGGTTCAGATTACAGATGTTTCCACAGATAAATGAAGCGTCTGGCACACCTCGTTTTACCAAGGAAAGATATTTTCAAAATATAAAAAATGGAGAGAAAATGCACAGGTCGTGGTTCTCGATCATCTGATTCAGTCTTCTGTTTCTGCCTCACTTAGTTTCGCTATAGAAAACGTCGTCCTAAATGATCCCAAACTAAACCGAAAGCTTCACTCCGTTCAATTATTCTTGAAAACAGTTTTCCTGTTCCTTTACTGTTCCATACTGAATGTTACCTATATGTTATACTGTTGTATTTTGTATTATTTCATTTGAATACATCAATTGCATGTATTACATGTTTTTTTCTAAAAGCTATGGAAACGCCCAGTCCATGTCCCTGCTAATGCTAATGCTAATAATCAATCATATTCATGCATACTTGTGTGCAAGCTGATCAAAATGTCTCATTAGAGTCAGTTCAGGTTCAGATCTTCCCATAGACAACCAGTGTAGTATTGATCAAATCTACAATAAAATTAATAATCAATCAAACTGCGTCATATCCATCATATCAGACCAGATATCAGTCTGACTGGTCGATACTTGGTTACCATGTTCTTTAATCCCAGCAGGGTGAGGGTTAGCTTCACACCACAACACACAACATAATGTGTGTGTGTGTGTGTGTGTGTGTGTGTGTGTGTCAGGTGTGTGATGCGCCGGCTGCACTGCGGTAGCCAGGAGTCGTTGCTAAGCGCCGGGTGTGTGTCATCGCTGGACCTCAGGATGGACCAGTCCGTCATCATCAAACCTGTTCACTCCTCCTTACTGGGACAGGACTACTGCTTCGAGGTGACACACACACACACACACACACACACACACACACACACACACACACACACACACACACTAGCAGGTTAGCAGAATAAGGCCTAACTTAGTGTTGTGGCTCCACCTGTAACCTGTTAATTGTACAGACTCTTCTGTCTTACATGGCATTGTGTTCTTACAAATTTTATTGTGACTGAACAATAAAGACCTGAACTGAACTGAACTGTGTCTCCTAGGTGACGACCTCTAACCCTGTGTCTCCTAGGTGACAACCTCTAACCCTGTGTCTCCTAGGTGACGACCTCTAACCCTGTGTCTCCTAGGTGACGACCTCTAACCCTGTGTCTCCTAGGTGACGACCTCTACAGGAACCAAGTGTTTCTCGTGTCGTTCCGCAGCAGAACGTGACAAATGGATGGAGAACCTGCGGAGAGCGGTTCATCCCAACAAGGACAACAGCAGGAGGCTGGAGAACGTCCTGACGGTCTGGGTGGTGGAGGCCAAGGACCTGCCGGCCAAGAAGAGGTAGGAGGGTCTACTGTGATCTACTGTGATCTACTCTAGTCTACTGTAGTCTACTGTGATCTACCGTGATCTACTGTAGTCTACTGTAGTCTACTGTGATCTACTGTGATCTACTGTGATCTACTGTGATCTACTGTAGTCTACTGGAATCTGCTTTACTGTGCATTATTGTAATCAAGAAGAGGTATGAGGTCTACTGCAGGGGGATTCAAGTATCATAATGTCTAACTTGTGCGGTGATCATATATATTTGTTGTATGACTTTCTATCAAATGAAATAAACAAAGTACATTTCAGTATCATTTCAACAACATTTATTGATCAATTTCAAGAACTGTTCCCATGCACACACATTGAACGTGTGGAAAACAAATCAGTAGCTTAAACATAAATAAAAGTATAACAATGATTTTTTAATTTCAAGTAAAAGAGAACAAGACAGTCTTCAGAATAAAATCACTAAAAAGTGAAATAGTGCAAACAGAACTTTCAAGTCCCACAGAGCAGTCGAGGGCAAATTCAGGTCAGACAGCCAGCCAGCCAGCCAGCCAGCCAGCCAGTCAGTCAGTCAGCCAGCCAGCCAGCCAGTCAGTCAGTCAGTCAGTCAGTCAGTCAGTCAGCCAGCCAGCCAGCCAGCCAGTCAGTCAGTCAGTCAGCTAGTCAGTCAGTCAGTCAGTCAGTCAGTCAGTCAGTCAGTCAGTCAGTCAGTCAGTCAGTCAGTCAGCCAGTCAGTCAGTCAGTCAGTCAGATGTGGCTTCAGATGGCCTCTAGAGGGCGTCTCTGACTCGGAGATGGTCTCGAGTCTCTTGACAGAAACAGATCTAGTCTGTCAGAGGCTCATCGGTCTGGGAGTGAAGACGTAACGCGCGTTCCGGTTCTGAAAAAAATTAATCCAGATCAGAACCAGTGGTTGGACCTGTTTCAGGAGCTGAAACTACCGGCTCGCTTCGTTTTATGACCAAAGTTTTCCGGCTGGGCGGTGTTTGGACTGCCGGCCAATCACAGTGTTTAAAAACGGAAAACCCTCACGCCGAGGGCCTGGACGGGATCTGGACTGGTTCTCTTTCTTTTTCCATATTTTCCTCTTCACCTCTCTACTTTTCTTAGTGAGAGAAATACTTTACTTTTTTTATTTTGGAGCAAGACATGCTATCATCTCTGTCTGTGTAGCTTTCGTCTCTCTCTCTCGCTCTCTGTGCGTTTCCATAGCGATGCACCATAAACAATCGCTTTGATTGGCTGAGTTCAGTGAAGTAGATGCATGTGATTGGTCTGTGACCTCCTAGCTGACATGGCTGCGCCCGTGGAACAAAACACGTCAATCTTATCAATTCTCATTAATTGAGGAGAAATGTATCGCGGTCCGGACAGAACCGTCACTGGGTCCGGATCCGGCCCGGAGTCCGCCAGTTAGTGATGCCTGGTCTACTGTGATCTACTGTAGTCTATGATCTAGTGTGATCTACTGTACTCTACTCTAGTCTACTCTAGTCTACTGGAATCTATGAGGGTCTACTGTAATCTATTGGAATCTACTGGAATGTACTCTACTGTGCATTATTGTAGTGAAGAAGAGGTAGGGGGCGCTGTGCTAACTACTCTACTTTAATCTACTTTACTGTGTTTTAGTGCCTGGCTGCGTTTCTTCGTTCATTTGTTTGTTTGTTTGTTGATTTGTTTGTTCTGTCGACTGACAGCTTCAAAGTTTGCAAAAGGTTTCAAACTAGATTCGCTACAATCACACTAACAACTTGAGTTGTTTATGGAAAAATAAGCAAAACTAGATAATTGTGTTCACTGACTGATAAGTAAAATACAGGCGCAACAAAACCAGCAGACCAAGAGCAACGTGCTGCAACCGGACCACAACGAGTCTGGATTCTGTGGAGCTCAGGAAGAGTCTGCTGCCTCACCAGGAAGAACAGAGGAAACACCGACATGGACGAGTCCGTCTGTCCAAACAGACCGAAGTGACTCCGCCTCTCTGCCTCCAACATGGCCGACAGCAGATGAACCTCTGTCTTCTCACACCCTCTCACACTGTCTTAGGAACCAATCACAAACCACGCTATTCTGTACTTACCTTTATCTTCTGCCCGTTGCTGTTGTTGGTCTTTGTTGTTGCTGGTCTTTGTTGTTGCTGGTCTTTGTCTTGGATCAGCACTTCTCATGTTCATGATGAGTGTTTCCTTGGTCAATGGGCCAAGAGAGCCAAGATGCAGCTGTAGTGACTTGAAGAAAGAGTCACTGAAAGAAATCAAGCAGATGATGTCCGGTCCTTGGCGGTCTTCAGGTCTTCACTCATCAGTCTGACCGATGCGGGTGAAGCGGGTCAGAAAACCCTCCGACCCGCTCGCCAGGCCGGGAGCAGAAAAGAAGACCCGCATGTTCACATTTCTGTCTGTGTTTTCAGGGAGGAACGTCTCAGTCCGTCCGCCGGGTCAAGCTGGATCCTGAAGGTTTAAAGAATCCTTCGACCCCAGTCAGTTTTCCAGCTCTCGCTCCTGGACTGTCAGGCCATCCCGACAAAACTTTTGTGAATCATCTGCTTACTGGAATCTCTCAGGGATTTTGACATGACCATACACGACATCATAAAAGAACATTATAAAAACACTTTTCTGTGCATGTGCTTTGAGAAGTGACATAAAGATCTGACAGAAAAGACGAGTCGCGCCGCAGAGCAGAGCAGAGGACGGCTTCGAGTCGAGTCGAGTCACTCGTGGCATCGCAAACAAACCTGAGTGAGATTTAATACTGAAGCTGCTGTCGCTCTTCATACTCTACTCTACTCTTCATTCATACTCTGCTGCCATCCTGCCTTTTGTCAGATGCCTCACTTTGCTCTCAGGGACTCATAAGTTTATTCCCTCCACCAAGGAGGTCAGGTGTGGTCGGGGGGGGGGGGGGGGGCGTTCATCAGTGACTGGGGAGGATTTACTAAATTGTTTTGAATGTAGCGTAATGTTTTAACCAATCAAGGGCCCAGAAGGCCTGACTGGCCACAAGGCTGCTCAGCTCTAGTGTTAGCAGTAGTAGCAGTAGTGCTAGGAGTTAATATTAACTTATATATTAATGACAGTCTGATATATTAATATTAATATTTTTATTCCAGATATTTCTGTGAGTTGTGTCTGGATGACAGTCTGTATGCCAGGACGTCCTGTAAGCTGAAGACTGACAACATCTTCTGGGGCGAACGCTTCGACTTCTGCAGCCTGCCGTCTGTCAGCTCCATGACCTTTCACCTCTACAAAGACACCGACAGGAAGAGGAAGAAGGACAAGAGCAGCTATGTGGGATTGGTCAACATCCCTGTTGCCACGGTGACGGGCAGACAGCTGGTGGAGAAGTGGTACTCAGTGAGCACGCCCAGTACCAGCCGGGGTAGGGAGTGTGTGTGTGTGTGTGTGTGTGTGTGTGTGTGTGTGTGTGTGTGTGTGTGTGTGTGTTTAAGAGCTGCATTAAAATGATCGCAGCCTTTCTGTTTTGTAGATTAATTAAATTCTATTGAATGTGCATTAAAGCACGCAACCAGAGTGTTGTTATTTTTGTAAAAGTAATTTTGTAATATTGTTTTTATGTAAATTGTTCAGTTGTACAACTAAAGCTGATCAGGTGTTATCCTCAGTATTCCTGAATATCGCTTCAGTGGTAGAAAGACTTTTGGATACTGATTGAAATCAAAGTACTCAAACTAAATTTCTTCCTGTTTTATCTTTTTAATGTAAAAGGTTCTGAGTTTCTCTCCTTACAGGATTAAAGCTCACAGGACTCAAGTCCTCTGCTGAGACTGATATGTAGATCTGAGTGTCATCAGCATAGAGTTTCATAATAATAATAATAATAATAATGATGATGATAATAATAATAATTATAATAATAATAATAATATTGTTTTTAGGTAAATCATCAGGTCCCACAGTGCGTATCAAAGCGCTGCTAGAGAATAATAATAATAATGATGATAATAATAACAATAATAATTATAATAATTATAATAATTATAATAATAATAATAATATTGCTTTTAGGTAAATCGTCAGGTCCCACAGTGCGTATCAAAGCGCTGCTAGAGAATAATAATAATAATAATAATAACAATAATAATTATAATAATTATAATAATAATAATAATATTGTTTTTAGGTAAATCGTCAGGTCCCACAGTGCGTATCAAAGCGCTGCTAGAGAATAATAATAATAATAATAATAACAATAATAATTATAATAATTATAATAATAATAATAATATTGTTTTTAGGTAAATCATCAGGTCCCACAGTGCGTATCAAAGCGCGCTACCAGAGCATCATCATCCTGCCCATGGAGCAGTATAAGGAGTTTGCGGAGTACATCAGCTCCAACTACCTGCTGCTCTGCAACACTCTGGAAGCTTCCATCAGCCTGAGAGCTAAAGAGGAGCTGGCCGCCGCCTTGGTCCACATCCTGCACAGCACCGGGAAGGCCAAGGTACCTAGGATGCATCCTAACTCCTAACTATACACACTAGAGGCCTAAACCTGCTCCACAGATCTTCTCTCAATATTACAAGTTTTGGTAAACCTTTAAATTACAGGCCATTAATTAAATATAATATCCAAGAAAGATATCCATCTATCTCCATTCCATCCAGTGTACAGCACTGCTCTGTTTTCAAACCTGTGCACTTCCACTTCTCTGATACAGTTACAGGTAAAAGTATTTTTTTACTTGTATATTAACCAGTAATTCCCAGTCATTCTAATGGTATCACTTGTTATTACATGTATTTTACTTGGATATTACTTCGTTTTTTCTAGTCATTATGTAATTAATGGCCTGTAATTTAAAGGTTACTGAAGTTTTCAGTTTGAAAGGTTTTCTCACCTCAAAATATTCAAATCTGAACTGAGTCTGATCTGCAGGTGGAGCCAGCTTCACCGTCATCCAATCAGAATCCAGCTTTCACCCCTCAGCTAGCTGCTGAGTCTACAGTCATGAGTCTGGAAACATTAACATGCATGAAACATTATCATACATTAAATATTAACATGCATGAAACATTATCATACATTAAATATTATCATACATGACATTCTGTGACTGACAATTTTGGAGGATTCTTTAGTTAACCTGCTGCGCTCTGTCTGTAAATCAGCATGTTTAAATAAAGATTATTGAATTGAACGAAGCTGAACTTTGACCCGCAGGACTTCCTGACAGACCTGATGATGTCAGAGGTGGACCGTTGCCGTGACAACGATCAGCTGATCTTCAGAGAAAACACACTGGCAACGAAAAGCATCGAGGAATACCTGAAGCTCATTGGACAGAATACCTGCAGGACGCCCTGGGTACACACACACACACACACACACACACACACACACACACACACACACACACACACACACACACACACCACACACACACACACACACACACACACACACACACACACACACGTCTGTCTGCCCCCCCTCCTCCAATAACTGATTCCTGTCACTGATTATGCACACAGAAACACACACACACAGAAACACACATGTACACACAGACACAATCACGCTGTTCTCTGTACGTGTGTGTGTATTACGTGTATGTGTGTGTGTGTGTGTGTGTGTGTGTGTGTGTGTGTGTGTGTGTGTGTGTGTGTGTGCAGGTGAGTTCATCAAGGCTCTGTATGAGTCGGATGAGAACTGTGAGGTCGACCCGTCTCGCTGTTCGACCTCTGACCTCCAGGAGCATCAGGCCAACCTGAGGATGTGCTGCGAGCTCGCCTTCTGCAAGATCCTGGACTCCTACAGGTCACACACACACACACACACACACACACACACACACACACACACACACACACACACACACACACTCTCTCTCTCTCTCTGTATCTCTGTAGTATTTACACTCCATCACTTCTATTACTTACATTACCCCCGCACCCCCCCCACCCCCCCAGGGTGTTTCCTAGGGAACTGAAGGAGGTGTTTGCGTCATGGCGACAGGAGTGCGGTAACCGGGGGCGACCAGACATCAGCGAGCGTCTCATCAGCGCCTCTTTGTTCCTGCGCTTCCTGTGTCCGGCGGTGATGTCACCGTCGCTGTTCGACCTGACGCAGGAATACCCAGACGAACGCACGGCGCGAACTCTGACCCTCATCGCCAAGGTTACCCAGAACCTGGCCAACTTCAGCAAGTAAGGAGGGAGGAGGGAGGAGGGAGGGAAGGAGGGAGGGAAGGAGGGAGGAAGGAGGGAACGAAGCAGCGCAGTGCTCTGCCTTGATTTGGAGAAGCACAGGCAGAAGCACTGGAAGCTGCTTTTGCGGTCTCTAGGCAACCGTAAAGTCACCTACTGTCAATCACTTAGCTAGCGTAGCTGACATTAGCTAATGTCGTTAGCTAACTAAAGAAAAAATAGTACCATCCATTTTGCTCGCAGCACTAATTGAACCTTTGGGCTCGTCCCGCAGCGTTTCACTATGCCGATGATACTCAGCTCTACCTGTAAAACTCACCTGCAGGAAACCAGCTGGACAGGACTGGAGCTCTCACAACTTGCTGCAGTTAAACAAAAATGAAGTTCTTGTTATTGGTTCTGAACGTATTTCAGACAGAGTCAGCAGTCTCTTGGTCCTTTAACAAATGACATCAAGGCAAAAACTTAGGTGTCATTTCCAATCCAAGTTTCAACCTTGCGCAACATTCCAAAAAGCTAATTCAGTCATGTTTCAGACCGGCCTGCCTGTCAGTGCCACAGAGTCACACATGCTTTTACATCTTGTCTTGATTACTGTAATGCCTCATTTTGCCTTAACCAAGTAGTCGCTGCAGCAAGGCTTTAGACCAGGACTAAGAGATGGAACCACATTGTTCCTGTTCTGGCATCCTTACATCCTTACATCCTTACACTGGTTGCGGGTCAGTTTTAGAATTGATTTGAAGATTTCATTGATAACTTTTAAGGCTCATCAAGGATATATTTATCCCAGTTATATTTCAGAAAATGTGTGTGTGTGTGTGTGTGTGTGTGTTGCAGGTTTGGCACTAAGGAGGAGTACATGTTGTTTATGAATGATTTTGTGGAGCGGCAGTGGAGCAGCATGCAGCGCTTCCTGCAGGAAATCTCCAACCCAGACGGGCTGAACCACACCGCCGGCTTCGACGGTTACATCGACCTGGGCAGAGAGTTATCTAGTCTGCACACACTGCTGACCGAACTGGACCAGGTAACTAGTTACACTGACTAACTAGACCAGGTAACTAGTTACACTGACTAACTAGACCAAACTAACTAGACCAGGTAACTAGTTATACTAACCAACTAGACCAAACTATCTAGACCAGGTAACTAGTTATACTAACCAACTAGACCAAACTATCTAGACCAGGTAACTAGTTACACTGACTAACTAGACCAGGTAACTACTAACTAACTAGACCAGGTGACTAAAACACATACGTCTCCACCCACCTCACTGTAAACTGGGCTCTGATTGGCTGTTGGTGATCTGTGATCTCACACACTGCAGGACCGTTCAGACATCGGGTCGTAAACATCAGACATGTTTGAAACAATCAGGGATCAAATCCATCTGTTCTATTCTATTCTTGTAAACTCCTCCCACTCTAACTAACTGTCTGTCTGTCTGTCTGTCTGTCTGCCTGTCTGTCTGTCTGTCTGTCTGTAGTCCTGTCTGTCTAAACTAGGTCCTCTGCCTCGTATCCTGAGGGAAGTCTCTGCGGCGCTGGCTAACCCAGGGGGCGTGTCTAATCCGGGGGGCGTGGCCATTTCCTCTCCAGAGCCTCAGCGGGTGGTGTCTCCGCCCCCTCTGTCTCCGCCCCCTCTGTCTCCGCCTCTCTCTCCTCCGCTGGCAGCCTGCAGTCTGTCTATGGGCCTGCAAGGCAGCGTGGGATTGGACAGCGGGTTAGCACCGTGCTACTTCCTGTTAGCGTTAAGATCTAGGCGACCAATCAGGAGTCAGAGCTGGTCATGGTAGAGTTAGGAGACAGAATGGTGGAAGTGAAGGAAAACATCCAAACAGGAGAAACCTGAAAACAAACAACAGACACAGTAACCCAGGAAACTGCAGCATGACATCACAGATCCATGTTTCCTCCATCTGGTCAGCCCACTGTTTTAACTGTGTGTGTGTGTGTGTGTGTGTGTGTGTGTGTGTGTGTGTGTGTGTGTGTGTGTGTGTGTGTGTGTGTGTGTGTGTGTGTGGTGTGTGTGTAGTTTGGTCGATTTTACCAGGCTTCCCTCTCCAACTCCAGAGAACAAAGACTTGTTCTTCGTTACTAAAGGATCAAGTCTCCAGCCTGCGACAGGTGACCTTTGACCCCTGACCCCTGACCCCTGACCCTCAGCTGCACATACACATTACAACATCCTCTCTAACTTCCTGTCCTGCTCATGTCACTTCCTGCAGGCCTGCACGGCTCTCCGGCTCCGAGCTCCTCCTACTCAGAGACCAATGAGAACGACGCGGGGCCCGAACTGACCAACGGCAGCAGGAGGGAGGGGCCAGAGCTGACCAATGAGAGCCGGAGTCTGTCTCTGGTCGATCTGCAGGACTCCTCCCCTAGCGACGGTCTCGACGACAGCCAGTGGCAGCGCAGGACCGGACTCCTCCCGCTGTCCTTCCAGAACCCCGTGTATCACATGACGACCACGTCGCCACGGCAACCTCAGCAGCCCGACGCCACGCCCTCCGACGGCTCCGTCGGCTCGCAGGGAAACCCCGACGACAGAAACGCCATGACAACCAAACCTGCGTTCCTTACCCAGATGTCTGTGGGGCTCGGAGGAGAGCGAGGAGAGCGAGGAGAGCGAGGAGAGAGAGGAGAGAGAGGAGAGAGAGGAGACCGCATGTCGGCGCTCTCCAGCAGCAGCAGCGGCGAGGAATATTCCAGAAGAGCGCTGTCGCTAACGGAAAACCAACCAGGTACCACATGACCCCTCCTTGTTGTTCTGCTCCTATCAGTCTGACCCCTCCTTGTTGTTCTGCTCCTATCGGTCTGACTCCTCCTTGTTTTCTGCTCCTATCAGTCTGTCTCCTCCTTGTTTTCTGCTCCTATCGGTCTGACTCCTCCTTGTTGTTCTGCTCCTATCGGTCTGACTCCTCCTTGTTGTTCTGCTCCTATCGGTCTGACCCCTCCTTGTTGTTCTGCTCCTATCGGTCTGACTCCTCCTTGTTTTCTGCTCCTATCGGTCTGTCTCCTCCTTGTTTTCTGCTCCTATCGGTCTGACTCCTCCTTGTTGTTCTGCTCCTATCGGTCTGACTCCTCCTTGTTGTTCTGCTCCTATCGGTCTGACCCCTCCTTGTTGTTCTGCTCCTATCGGTCTGACTCCTCCTTGTTTTCTGCTCCTATCAGTCTGTCTCCTCCTTGTTTTCTGCTCCTATCGGTCTGACTCCTCCTTGTTGTTCTGCTCCTATCGGTCTGACTCCTGCTTGTTGTTCTGCTCCTATCGGTCTGACTCCTCCTTGTTGTTCTGCTCCTATCCGTCTGACTCCTCCTTGTTGTTCTGCTCCTATCGGTCTGACTCCTCCTTGTTGTTCTGCTCCTATCGGTCTGACTCCTCCTTGTTTTCTGCTCCTATCAGTCTGTCTCCTCCTTGTTTTCTGCTCCTATCGGTCTGACTCCTGCTTGTTGTTCTGCTCCTATCAGTCTGACTCCTCCTTGTTGTTCTGCTCCTATCAGTCTGTCTCTTCCTTGTTTTCTGCTCCTATCAATCTGACTCCTCCTTGTTGTTCTGCTCCTATCAGTCTGTCTCCTCCTTGTTTTCTGCTCCTATCAGTCTGACTCCTCCTTGTTGTTCTGCTCCTATCAGTCTGACTCCTCCTTGTTGTTCTGCTCCTATTAGTCTGTCTCCTTGTTTTCTGCTCCTATCAGTCTGACCCCTCCTTGTTGTCCTGCTCCTATCAGTCTGACCCCTCCTTGTTTTCTGCTCCTATCAGTCTGACCCCTCCTTGTTTTCTGCTCCTATCAGTCTGACCCCTCCTTGTTGTCCTGCTCCTATCAGTCTGACCCCTCCTTGTTGTCCTGCTCCTATCAGTCTTGACCCCTCCTTGTTTTCTGCTCCTATCAGTCTTACTCCTCCTTGTTGTTCTGCTCCTATCAGTCTGACCCCTCCTTTTTTTCTGCTCCTATCGGTCTGTCTCCTCCTTGTTGTCCTGCTCCTATCAGTCTGTCTCCTCCTTGTTTTCTGCTCCTATCAGTCTGACTCCTCCTTGTTGTTCTGCTCCTATCAATCTGACCCCTCCTTGTTTTCTGCTCCTATCAGTCTGTCTCCTCTTTGTTTTCTGCTCCTATCAGTCTGTCTCCTCCTTGTTTTCTGCTCCTATCAGTCTGTCTCCTCCTTGTTTTCTGCTCCTATCAGTCTGTCTCCTCCTTGTTTTCTGCTCCTATCAGTCTGGTCCCTCCTTGTTGTTCTGCTCCTATCAGTCTGTCTCCTCCTTGTTTTCTGCTCCTATCAGTCTGGTCCCTCCTTGTTGTTCTGCTCCTATCAGTCTGTCTCCTCCTTGTTGTTCTGCTCCTATCAGTCTGGTCCCTCCTTGTTGTTCTGTTCCTATCAGTCTGTCTCCTCCTTGTTGTTCTGCTCCTATCAGTCTGGTCCCTCCTTGTTGTTCTGTTCCTAAGCTGATGATGTCATTGCTTATTCTTGTTCTTCTTGTCAGGAGGCTCCGCCCCCCCTCGTCAAAACTCGTCAGGCCCTCAGCGTAGAATTGACCAGCCCCCGCCCCCCTCCTCCGCCCCCCCAGGACCCCCTCGTGGCCGGACACCTCCCAGCATGCTCAGTGGCAGTAGCTCCGCCTACCCTCCTCGTCCCGCCTCTGGCAGCATGATGTCCTCAAGTCCTGATTGGCCAAGCAGCGGCCAATCACGGCTCAGACAGACTTCATCGTCATCTAAAGGAGACAGCCCCGAGAAACAACGACCCGTTACCAAGGTAACCGCTGACTTATTGTAATATAAGTAATTATCAAGGTATCCACTACGTTACCATGGTAACCTGCAGAGAAGTCATGGCTGCCTCAGTGTCTTCCAGCTGTGAGGAGGTCAAAGGTCAGAGCCACAGCGCCTGTGACGAAGGTCTTCTGTGTTTGAGAAGACTGATCACTCGACAGTAAAGTGGGCGTTAACTTTCACCACAGCCGTTACCATGGTGACCGATCTGATCCAGACCGACACCAAAAACTAGTCAAAACAAAAAGATTAACTTTATCTTTGGATGGAAGCTGATTCTATTGTTGAGCTCCGTGGAGTCAGAGAGACTTACATCGGAAGTGTGTGTGTGTGTGTGTGTGCACATGTGTGTGTGTGCGTGTGTGTGTGTGTGTGCACATGTGTGTGTGTGTGTGTGTGCACATGTGTGTGTGTGTGTGTGTGCAGGCTCCCTCTCCAGTGAATCCCTGTGCGTTGGACCGGACAGCAGCCTGGCTCCTCAACATGAACTCTGGCTCCTCCTACTGTGAGGAGGAGGAACGCCATGATGACGCTCTGACCGAGAAGGTAGAAACACTTCAGACTGCTTCTACTGTGTCTCTACTGTCTCTGCTGTGTCTCTGCTGCTTCTACTGTGTCTCTACTGCTTCTACTGTGTCTCTACTGTCTCTACTGTGTCTCTGCTGCTTCTACTGTGTCTCTACTGTCTCTGCTGCTTCTACTGTGTCTCTACTGTGTCTCTGCTGCTTCTACTGTGTCTCTACTGTCTCTGCTGCTTCTACTGTGTCTCTACTGTCTCTGCTGCTTCTACTGTGTCTCTACTGTCTCTACTGTGTCTCTGCTGCTTCTACTGTGTCTCTACTGCTTCTACTGTGTCTCTACTGCTTCTACTGTGTCTCTACTGGTTCTGCACTGGTTCTCTACTGGGTCTACTGTTCTCCAGAGTCAACAGCAGAACATTCAGTCTGATTTACAGACCGCTACACAGGAGGAACATGAGGTCACATGAGGTCACATGAGGTCACATGAGGTCACATGAGGTCACATGAGGTCACATGAGGTCACATGAGGTCACATGACATAACCCTCGGTTCTGATAGGAGCGCGTTCTCAAGCCATCCGACCACAGAACCAATGACACCCGTCTGTGAGACTGACCAATCACAGCAGGGACAGGAGAGCCCGCCTCCTCCAGATAAACACTGCAGTCCACAGCTACAGCGTCTCCTTTCTTCACTGCATCACAACCAGCTCTCCTCCACCCAGCTCTCCTCCACCCAGCTCTCCTCCACCCAGCTCTCCTCCACCTAGCTCTCCTCCACTCAGCTCTCCTCCACTCAGCTCTCCTCCACCTAGCTCTCCTCCACTCAGCTCTCCTCCACCCAGCTCTCCTCCACTCAGCTCTCCTCCACCCAGCTCTCCTCCACCCAGCTCTCCTCCACCTAGCTCTCCTCCACTCAGCTCTCCTCCACCCAGCTCTCCTCCACTCAGCTCTCCTCCACCCAGCTCTCCTCCACCCAGCTCTCCTCCACCCAGCTCTCCTCCACTCAGCTCTCCTCCACCCAGCTCTCCTCCACCCAGCTCTCCTCCACCCAGCTCTCCTCCACCCAGCTCTCCTCCACTCAGCTCTCCTCCACTCAGCTCTCCTCCACCCAGCTCTCCTCCACCCAGCTCTCCTCCACTCAGCTCTCCTCCACCCAGCTCTCCTCCACTCAGCTCTCCTCCACCCAGCTCTCCTCCACCCAGCTCTCCTCCACTCAGCTCTCCTCCACTCAGCTCTCCTCCACCCAGCTCTCCTCCACCCAGCTCTCCTCCACTCAGCTCTCCTCCACCCAGCTCTCCTCCACCCAGCTCTCCTCCACTCAGCTCTCCTCCACCCAGCTCTCCTCCACCCAGCTCTCCTCCACCCAGCTCTCCTCCACTCAGCTCAAATCGGCTTCAGGAGTTTTAAGCGTCTCCTATTGGCTGAGAAACCAGAAGTCAGAAAGAGAACGTTCTCTCGGTTCTCTGATAACAGACGGAGGTTCTCTCCCTGTGGTTTGTCTCTCCTGTCCCTGCTGTGATTGGTCTCCTATTGGCTGAGAAACCTCACTGTGTCATCAGAGAACCTGGAACGTTCTCTTTCTAACTCTAACATCTCAGTAACGTTTTCACTGGGTGTCTACTGGTTCTACTGGTGTTCTACTGGTTTTAAGTTCAGGTTTATTTATAAAGCCCATTTCATCACACAGTATCTCAATGTGCTTTTACAAAATAAAAAGTCAGAAACACAAACAGTTAAACAAACGCACCATTTATACAGTTTACAAATAAGCAATGATAAATAAGTCGATTTTACTGATTCTGCCTTCTGGTTCTCTAATGGTTCTTTACTGGTTCTTTACTGGTTCTTTACTGGTTCTTTACTGGTTCTTCTGGTTATAAACTGGTTCTGTTGGTTGTACTGCTGTACAATAGAAACAGACATTTCCATTTCATGAAAAAAGTCTGACTGGACTAACTGTGTGTGTGTGTGTGTGTGTGTGTGTGTGTGTGTGTGTGTGTGTGTGTGTGTGTGTGTGTGTGTGTGTCTGTGTGTGTGTGTGTGTGTGTGTGTGTGTGTGTGTCTGTGTGTGTGTGTGTGTGTGTGTGTCTGTGTGTGTGTGTGTGTGTGTGTGTGTGTGTGTCTGTGTGTGTGTGTGTGTGTGTGTGTGTGTGTGTGTGTGTGTGTGTGTGTGTGTGTGCAGTACCAGCAGGAGATAGCGGTGCTGCAGGACCGGTTGCGGGTTGCAGCTCTGCGGCAGGAGGAGTGTGAAGCCAGACTGCTGGTCCAGGATCAGCAGAACCACCGCATGCTGCAGGAGTACCAGGTGTGGAAAACAACAATACTTATTTATTTATTTATTTTTATTTGTTTATTTGACAGGGACAATGCTCAATAAATATATTGTGCCAGATATAGCTGTAAGCTAATTTCCATCTATAGTTCCTAGAATAGAATAGAAGACTAGTAGTATTAGTATTCAGTCCCCTGTGTGTGTGTGTGTGTGTGTGTGTGTGTGTGTGTGTGTGTGTGTGTGTGTGTGTGTGTGTGTGTGTGTTCAGGCTCGGCTGGAGGACACAGAGTCTCGGCTCAGGAGACTGCAGGATGACAAAGACCTTCAGATGAACAGCATCATCAGCAGGTCTGTGTGTGTGTCTCTCTCTGTGTGTGTGTGTCTGTGTGTGTGTCTCTCTCTGTGTGTGTGTGTCTGTGTGTGTGTGTGTGTCTGTGTGTGTGTCTCTCTCTGTGTGTGTGTGTCTGTGTGTGTGTGTGTGTGTGTGTGTGTGTCTCTGTGTGTGTGTCTCTGTGTGTGTGTGTGTGTGTCTCTGTGTGTGTGTGTGTGTGTGTGTGTGTGTGTGTCTGTCTGTCAGTGTGTGTGTGTGTGTGTGTGTCTGTGTGTGTGTGTGTGTGTGTGTGTGTGTGTGTGTGTGTGTGTGTGTGTGTGTGTGTGTGTGTCTGTCAGTGTGTGTGTGTGTGTGTGTGTGTGTGTGTGTGTGTGTGTGTGTGTGTGTGTGTGTGTGTGTGGTGGGGGGTGTGACAGTGTGACCTTTGACCTCTGGCTGCTGTGCAGGTTGATGTCTGTGGAGGAAGAGCTGAAGAAGGATCACTCTGACATGCAGGCTGTGGTGGACTCCAAACAGAAGATCATAGAGGCACAGGTACCTGTCTGTCTGACTACCTGTCTGTCTGACTACCTGTCTGTTTGACTACCTGTCTGTCTGACTACCTGTCTGTCTGACTGACTGTCTGTCTCTCCACCTGTCTGTCTCTCCACCAGGAGAAGAGGATTGCCAGTCTTGATGCAGCTAACAGTCGTCTGATGGCGGCGCTGACTCAGCTGAAGGAACGCTACGCTGTGACATCACAGCGCAACGGCCTGTCGCCTAGCAACACCTCCGCCCTGCAGATCACCGAGAACGGAGAGTTCCGCAACTCCGGCAACTGCTGAGCAACCGGCGATCTGATTGGGCAATATAAGATCTGACTGAAAGGAGGGGGCGTGTCTGCATGAGAAAACCTGATTGGGCGACAGGCAGCGGGGGGCGGGCCGGCTGACAGGCCACACCTTTTATCAACTAATCAACACTGTCTTGTTACCTAGTTATCACGGAGCTGTCGATCACCTCCCCAAACTGTCACCATGGCAACCCAGTAGGATTCTAGAAGGATCTGACCTCTGACCCCGCCCCCTTTATACTCTGTCGCTAGGTTACCTCAGTCCCTCCCCAGTTGACTGAGGGTTGCCACGGTTACTGCTAGGTTTCCATAGTTTCCAGTGACTGTAGTTCTTCTTCTTTTTTTTGCATGTTTCCTCTCCGAGCATCCCAAGCAGAATCGAACCCTGACATCACATCCTGTTTCTGCGTGGTACTTCCTGTTAAGAGCTGGAGTCTAGAACCTTCCACAGACCAGAATGCAGTTTCTACTGTTTCCAACCTGAACTAGCTCTGTCTATATATGGACTAACTCTATATATGGACTAACTCTGTCTATATATGGACTAACTCTATATATGGACTAACTCTGTCTATATATGGACTAACTCTATATATGGACTAACTCTATATATGGACTAACTCTATATATGGACTAACTCTGTCTATATATGGACTAACTCTATATATGGACTAACTCTGTCTATATATGGACTAACTCTATATATGGACTAACTCTGTCTATATATGGACTAACTCTATATATGGACTAACTCTGTCTATATGTGGACTAACTCTATATATGGACTAACTCTGTCTATATGTGGACTAACTCTGTCTATATATGGACTAACTGTCTATATATGGGCTAACTCTGTCTATATATGGACTAACTGTCTAACTCCGTCTATGTGGACTAACTCTGTCTATATATGGACTAACTCTGTCTATATATGGACTAACTCTTTCTATATGTGGACTAACTCTGTCTATATGTGGACTAACTGTCCAACACCGTCTATATGGACTAACTCTGTCTATATGTGGACTAACTGTCCAACACCGTCTATATGGACTAACTGTCTAACTCCGTCTATGTGGACTAACTCTGTCTGTATATGGACTAACTAACTATATATGGACTATCTCTGTCTATATATGGACTAACTCTGTCTATTGTCTATATATGGTCTAACTGTCTATGTATGGACTAGCTCTGTCTACATATGGATTAAATCTGTCTATTGTCTACATATGGACCAATCTCTAAACCCATCGTCTATCGGTCTGATCGATCAGACTCCGGGGGCGAAGGCCGATATTTGGGGGTTTCCGGTGCAGCCGGCGGACATCCGGGCCCAGACTTCCTCTTCCTGAGCCGGTCTGTTTACAGTCCGATTAGCGACTTGAGACACGAGAGTCGAACGTTTCTCCACATAAAACACAAACATCCAGACTGTCTGTAGGTGTTTCAGGTCCGGACCACATTTGGGCTAATCTCTATAAACAGAAATCTGCATATGAGACGTCGTCTCTCGACTCCATTCTCACGTCTCAAGTCGCTAATCGGACTGTAAACAGACCGGCTCAGGAAGAGGAAGTCTTGGCCTGGATGTCCGCCGGCTGCACCGGAAACCCCCAAATATCGGCCTTCGCCCCCAGAGTCTGATCATCGTCAGACCGATAGACGATGGGTTTAGAGATTGTATATGGACTAACTCTATATATGGACTAACTCTATATATGGACTGTCTATATATGGACTAACACTGTCTATATATGGACTGACACTGTCTATATATGGACTGTCTATATGGAATAACACTATATATGGACTAACTGTCTATATATGGACTAACACTGTCTATATATGGACTAACTCTGCCTATATATGGCTCTGGTCTAACTGGTCTAACTCTGGCTCTATATGGCTCTCGTCTGACCGGCCTAACTGTCTGTATATGGCTCTGGTCTAACTGGGCTAACTCTGTCTATATATGGACTAACTCTGGCTCTATATGGACTAACTCTGGCTCTATATGGCTCTGGTCTAACTGGTCTAACTCTGGCTCTATATGGCTCCTGTGACAGTTAATTTGGTTTATTTGGTAAAAAAGTTAAAAGTGAGTTTGTTTGTTTTGTTTGGTTGGTTTGTTTTTATTCTAAATGATGAATCTGATCTGACCACAGGACTTTACTGTTCAGCTTTACTCCACGCTGCTCTACTGTACTCTACTGTGTTCTACTGTACAGTACTGTACTCTATTCTACTGTACTCTGTTCTACTGTACAGTACTGTACTCTATTCTACTGTACTCTGTTCTACTGTACAGTACTGTACGCTACTGTACAGTACTCTATTCTGTTCTACTGTACTCTGTCTTCTATTCTGCTCTACTGTGTTCAGCTGTACAGTGTGTCACTGCGGGGTTTCCCTGTCTTTCTGTTCTGTTTCTGTATTTATGGATGCTTTTCATTCTGTTAGAAACCTCTACTGTTATTTATCAAGTTCAACATCATTATTTATAAAGCGACTTGCTCCAATAAAGTACCATGCTATTCAATGTGTTGCTATGGTGATGAGTGACGGGACAAAACAACTTGGCAACAACACAACTAAAATTACAAGTTTTGTATTTCAATACATTTTATATTGAAAGATTTAAAAATGTTCGTACAGCAGAAACCAACAAACAAATAGAAAATTATTATTACTGTGTTTTCATCTTCAGGACAAATCCTCATTCACAACAATGATTTCTTAGCTATTTTGTCACTTAAATTAGAATTACATTAAAGGAATAGTTCACCCAAAAATGAAAATTCAGTCATGGCTCCAAACAGCTCGTCCGGTGTAACCGAGTCTCCGGAAGCCCCGAGATCCCAAGCTGACCTGAACAGACGTCATTTACACCTTTTCTTTAGCCGAAACCTTCACTGTAGCCGCTGAGCTCAAAGCCTCGTTCAGGTTAGCCTGAACCTGGTCTGAAGTGGAGCACGAGCTGGAAGGAGCGGACATGAGCCGCTAGACCAGATCTACGAGAACCGGTGATCTCTCCACACCTCCGTGATTACACTGCTGCCCAGAAGCTGGGTCACAACAGAGAGATCTGCTCTGCTCACACACACTCTGACTTGTGACGCTTACTGTTTACTTTTCAAACTTTCAAACAAAGAAGAAAATGTCCGACGATTCGATATAGAAGAGGAACATCATTTCTTTGCTGAGCCTGATTTGTTTGAGCCAGAACATACAGAGCCACAGCAGAGGACTACAGAGAGAGAGAGAGAGACAGAGAGAGAGAGAGAGAGAGAGAGACAGAGAGAGAGAGAGAGAGAGAGACAGACAGAGAGAGAGAGACAGAGAGAGACAGACAGAGAGAGAGAGAGAGAGAGACAGACAGAGAGAGAGAGAGAGAGAGAGAGACAGACAGACAGAGAGAGAGAGCGCCAGCCACAGAGAGAGAGAGAGAGCGAGATACAGAGAGAGAGAGAGAGAGAGCGCCAGCCACAGAGAGAGAGAGAGAGAGCGAGATACAGAGAGA
>NW_027281662.1:147500-164689 GCF_046629955.1 Centroberyx affinis | reverse complement strand
TTCACTATTATTATCAAGTTTTGTGTGAATCACTTGGTGCATGTCATTTCTTTGTTGTAAAGCACTTTGAGCTGCATTTCTTGTATGAAAGGTGCTATACAAATAAAGTTTATTATTATTATTATTGTTAACTGTTGGAATAACCTCCACCAGTTCAGCTCAACATGAGATGAAGAAGTGTTTCTGTTTCTGGCTTCATGTGAAACTCTTTTCCCAGACGGGCGACGGAGGTGGAGAATATTCCTCTACAGCTGAGTGCAGACTGCTGCCCGCCCACTTCCTCCTTATCTCATTAATATTCAAATAAGCCCCTCCCACTGACGCTTCCCGTCCGAACTTTCTGTTTCATTCAGAAATACTTCAACACACAGAATCTAAATCTTTAGGCAACGTTGTATGTCTGCCCTTCTCTCTCTCTCTCTCTCTCTCTCTGTCTCTCTCTCTCTCTCTCTCTCTCACACACACACACACTGATGTACAGATGGATACACACATGCAGAGATGGACAAATTACAAACACACATGCACACACATACAGACACAAAATACACAAATACACATACATAAACACAAACACTTGTGCACAAACACATTCCAACTTACACACACACACACACACACAATGGGAGTGTAAAAACTAAGCTCTGGTTAAGATCCTGGTGCCGTTTGGTTAAGCCTTGTGCCGTGTGTCTTTATGTACTTATATGTGTGTGTGTGTGTGTGTGTGTGTGTTTGAATATGCACATGCACATATACATTTATGAGGCATTGACAGACATGCACACACAAAGACACACACACACACACACACGTACAGTCTCTGCATGTGTGTGTGTGGACATGTAATTGTGTGCACGTTTGCATGCATGATTGTGTGTTTATATGCAAATTTGCATGTGTGTGTCATGACAGAAGTGTGTGTATCTGTGTGTGTTCCCCAATACTACTGTGGATCAATAGAGAGGGAGAGAGAGAGAGAGAGAGAGAGGAAGAGAGAGAGAGGGAGAGACAGAGAGAGAAAGGAAGAGAGAGAGAGAGGAAGAGAGAGACAGAGAGAGAAAGGAAGAGAGAGAGAGAGGAAGAGAGAGAGAGACAGAGAGAGACGGGAGAGAGACGGGAGAGAGAGACAGAGAGAGAGAGAGAGAGGAAGATAGAGAGAGAGACAGAGAGAGGAAGAGAGAGAAGAAGAGAGAGAGACAGAGAGAGAGAGAGACAGAGAGAGACAGAGAGAAAGAGAGAGAGAGAGAACAAGTGACAGTGACTGTTTAGTTGAGGGAAAATGAGTTCAGCAGAACAGTAAATTACAACATTTCCTCACAAAATACCTCCTGGATGACTTGATCATCACAGACTGATGAGATCTAACAGTGGAAGAGGATCAGAGGGGGATTATTCTTTTTTTTTTTTTTTACTTACCAAGTTTTAACTAAAATGCGGCGTCATTAAACCCTGACTGACCAGGCGTACGCCACTTCCCACGCAAAAGTTTTGATCTATAAAAAACAAAGTTGACGGGGAGAATGTGCTCAGCTGAACGTTAACTCTGACCCACGCTACCAACATTTTGGCAAAGTAGTAAAATAAAGCAAAAAATGGCCTTTACACTCAGTTAGTTTCCAGGCCGACTCCACATCAACTTAGAAACCCCTCTGATAATAACAGTCCTGTCAGCAGAAGTTCTAGGATACAACTAAACAGTATCTTTGTTGCTTTAGTTCCAAACCCGATCATCTGTCCAAAAAGCTTCTATCTGTCATCACAGGCTGACATGGTGTGAATTAGTCTCAGTACGAACATTACAGTCTTTTAGCAGAGACCCAGTTTGTCACAATTAAACCCGACAAATTCAAGGTGTTAGGCAACTGGACTGGAAGTCTCAAGGTAATAAATAACGATGCGTTATGACCAGTGTTGGGAATAACGCGTTACAAAGTTACGGTAATTCCACTACTTTTGGCAGTAACTTGTAATGTAACTAATTACTTTTTCAAATTAATAACGCAATTACAGTTCTGAAATTTAAATGGGCTCGTTACTCGTTACTGGATTATCCGGTTTATGATCATCCGACTTTACGGTGGAGCAAGTGAATCAAAAGACGACCGACCTCCCTGAGACTTTATTTCTCAAAAGAGACTAGAGACAAATCTGGAGACTTTTTCTGACCATGGGAAGCAAAGTTAATGTGTTGGATCCCAAAGCGTTTGGCAATAAATTGGTTTGGCTGATGCAGGTTTTCTCTACTTGCTTGTTTGATCCAGAGAGTCTGATGATCACAGCTTCCCACAGCAGGGGCTGTAGGATAGGGTGCACTTGTAATTGTTACCGGCGTACACCGAAACTGGCCCGGGTGGGCGGAGTCAGCACTTACGTTAAAACGGGCTACGCCGCGGCGTGCATAACAAGTGCAGCATTATATATTGATATGCAAATTATCGTATGACATCATCTGGCGACTTCTAGCGACTTTCTGAGCAGCCAATAGCTGCTTTCCTTGGAAAAGAGTTGGCAGCTCTGCTCCCGGTGGGTAACTCCGCCCACACAGTGAACTGATGCTGATCTGAAGCCTGTGAGGCTTCAATAAATACACCTATCAAAACATATCTATTGTGTTTTATTGTTCCACTACTTACTTTTCATTATAGTGATAATGGGCACAATGATAGATAAAATGTGACAGTTGTCTTGTCCCACACTGTGCCACAGCAACACTAAAATAATATAGCTATGTGTCATAAGAGAATTGAAGAAATTAATTAAATTACTTTATGAGAGAAGTAACTAGTAACTGTAACTAATTACTAATTTTCAGTAACTTGCCCAACACTGGTTATGACGCACAGGGCGCATTGGAGTGGTGGAGCCGACACAACGGTCCAAAGCGCTTCTTGAGCCCCTTTCACACTGGTCAAAAAACACACTAACATCTGGCTTTTGTCTTCAGTGTGAAACGGTCCAATCGGCATTCACTCCCGGGTCACATGACTCTGCGGTAGTCTCGGGTATTTATCGGCTCCAGCTCCGATCGGCAGCGATGGGAACACGACACCCGGGCGGACTCGATCATTTTCGCCGCGACGCTATGATGCGCGTTGAAGTTCCGGACGTTATTGTTATTTATTTATTTTTTATATATATCTGGCTGTCAGAACTGACATCCGGTAACTTACCAGCTACACCGCTCAGCTGCTCCAAACATCAGACCATGAGCTCCATGAAGAAAACATGAGCAGCTTGTTCTTCTTAGGGGATTAAGCCTCACTACCATCTAATATCACTGCTGCATGGAACGCTGCAGAATCCCAACCGTTAATAATAATTCTGTTGCACTCGTAAGGTCCGATGACGTCATTCTGCATAATAATTAGCCATGTGCTTCTCTTTGTTTGAAAAACGAGGGGAGAAAATTCGGAATAACGGGCTGTCGGAAAAATGGCGTGGCACCGTTCAGTCGGCGTTGAGTTTGAAAGAGAGACTGAAGTAAAAGATATTTTAACCACCGTAACATCATCACTGGCCTCCATGCTGCTTTCTGCTGTTTGCTAACTCTGTTTTCCGGGGCGTTCGTGACGTCAGACGTGACACGGCAGAAAAAAAAACAGAAAGGTAAACTCGTCTACTGGCAATGTGAAAGGAGTCAATCGCCTATTTTTAGCGGGTTTACCTGCGTTTAAAAAACCTGCATATACGCGCTAATTCTGGTGTAAAAAGGGTATTGGCGTCAACCTTTATATTGGACAATTTGAGTCGGTGCCACATTTTAAAAAACTTTTAAAAACCCACTTGTATAGGCTGCCGTTTTTATAAGTTTGTTGCTTTGCAATTCCTATTGGTTTTATTTGTCTTTTAATTTTGTTTTGTTGTTTATATTGCCTTTATTGTTGAGTGTTTGTTTGCATTTGCGTTTATAAATTCTGTGTACTATTATGCATTTTTATTATCAACTATGCTATATAAATAAAATAAAGTAAATACTTCTGACAGCACAGGAGATAAAAGGTGAGGTGACTTTTCTTCAGTTTACTACTTTTTCTAGTAATAATTCTTACTGCTGTTTGGCTTTGCAGGGCAGAAGAGATGAGGAGAGGAAAGGGAAGAGAAGAAGGGAGGTGAAAAGAGTATAGAAGGGAGGACAGAGAAGAGAAGGAGAAGAAATAAGTAGAGAGGAGAAAAGGAGAGACAAGACAAGAGGGGAGGGGAGAGGAGGAGAGGAGAAGGGGGAGGAGAGAACAAATGAACAGAAGATAAAAAAACAAATAGGAAAGAGGGGGGAGAGAAGAGGGGAAGCGAGACAAAAGAGAAGAGAAAAAAGGGAGGAGAGAGGAGAGATGAAAGAAAAGAGGAGGGAGGGAGGAGAGAACAACAGAAGAGTAGCAGAGAGGAGGAGAGAAGAGAGACTAGAAGGGAGAACAGAGAAGAGTAGAAAAGAAGGAGGGAGGAGGGGAGGAAAAGAGAAGAGGGGAGGAGAGAAGAGAGAGGGGGGAGAAAGGGAGGAGAGGACGAGAGGAAAGAAGAGGAGGGAGGGAGGAGAGGAGAGAAAGGGAGAAGAGGAGGGAAGGAGAGAAGAATAGAGAGGGAGGAGAGGAGAGAACAACCTGAAGAGAAGAAAAGAGAGAAGAGGGGAGAGAAGAGAAGAGAAAAGAGAATAGAGGGGAGGACAGAGAAGAGAAGGAGAAGAAATAAGTAGAGAGGAGAAAAGGAGAGACAAGACAAGAGGGGATGAGAGAGGAGGAGAAGGGGGAGGAGTGAACAAATGAACAGAAGATAAAAAACAAATAGGAAAGAGGGGGAGAGAAGAGGGGAAGCGAGACAAAAGAGAAGAGGAGAGAAAAGGGAGGAGAGAGGAGGAGAGGAAAGAAAAGCGGAGGGAGGGAAGAGGAGAGAACAGCAGAAGAGAAGAAGAGGGGGGAGAGAAGAGAGAGGGAGGAGGAGAGGACAACAACTGAAGAGAGGATAAAGAGAACAAACAGGAAGGAGGGAGGAGAGAAGAGGAGACGAAAGAGGAGGTGAAAAGGGAGGAGAGAAGAGGAGGGAGGGAGGGAGGAGAGAACAGCAGAAGAGAAGAAAAGAGAGAAGGGGGCAAGGCAATAAGAGAAAAGGAGAGGAGGGGAGGAGAGAGGAAAGAAAAAGGGAGGACAGACGAGGAGGGAGGGAGGAGAAGAGAGAACAACCGAAGAGACGATAAAAGAGAACAAACAGGAAAGAGGGAGGAGAGAAGAAGAGAATACAGGAGAAGAGGAAAGAAGAGGAGAGGAAAACAGAAGAGAAAAGAGAGAAGAGAAAACAGGGAGGAGAGAAGAGAAGACAAGAGAGGACGAGAAAGGGGGAGGGAAAAACAAAGAAAGAGAGAAGAAGAAACGAGGAGGTGAAAAGAAACGCAGGGAAGAGAAATAAGAGGAAGAAGAAGAGCTGACAGCCTGCAGAACCGCAGTGAGTAATCAGTTTATCAGCATGCATTTACTTTTACACACACACACACACACGCACACACACACACACACACACACACACACACACACACAAGCCCATAAAGTTGCAAAACAGCAACTTGCGTTAAAAAGTGCAGCTCAGTATAAAAGTTGCGATGAAAAGTTGCTTCATGTGAGGATTTTCACCAAACTTTTTACTGAGATTCATTTTTATTTCAAGATAGGAGCGTATTAGAGGGAGGAGAAGAGGAGAGGAGGAGGAGAGGAGGAGGAGGAGGAGGAGGAAGATCGCCTTCTTAGTTATTAAGAACAAAGATTAAGTTGATTTCATCCAAGTAAATAGTTTCATCAAAGTGTGACAGTTTGGTTTGTTTTAACATCAGATGAAGACTGAAACAGACGAACTGAACTGAACTGAACTGAACTGAATTGAATTGAACTGGTTTAAAATGTCAGACTAGATCTTATGGGGTTTTCACACTGGCCTTTTAGTCTGAATCCAGGTATCTGGTTTGTGTCCAAAGTTGTTAATCTGAAAGCTTTTCTCAAACTCGGGTTCAGCTGTCGGAGGCGATCTGAGTCCGCTTCCAACAGAACTGCGGTCCGGTCCGGTCCGGTTCGGTTCGGTTCGGTCCATCGGTGAGAACGCGGTCCGGACTCATTCGGGAAATAAAAACGAGCGCATGAGCCTCTGCTGCGACCTGATGGAGAGTAAAGCCCGAGGTCCACCTGATGCGGCTCGGGCTATCAGGAGGAAAGTTCAGTAAGTGAAGTAAGTGTTCGCTAGCTAACTATGATTACTATCGCTATGTGATGAGCGATGTTGTTCCATGAATCTATATTTTCATATTTATGTGCTCTGCCATCTAACGTCACTATGAACTTTCCTCTTCCACATGTGCAGGCAGTAACAGTCGGACCGTTTCATTTTTTTTTCAATTCAATTCAACTTTATTTATATAGCACTTTACACACAACACAGTTGATCCAAAGTGCTTTACAACACACACACAGAGGAAAAATAAAAACAAAAGAAGAACAAACTCAATAATAGAGGAGAAAAATCAGAGTGATGATAAATAATAATGATAATAATAATAACAGCAAAGGCACATGGTCACACAGAGCCCAAAGTGGCAATAGAGACTTAAGGGGGAATACCCGAGGTAGTTAAGCCAAGTTAGGCACAGTTAAAAGCTAGAGAGTAGAAGTGTGTTTTAAGACGACGTTTCATTGTCACCATCCGTTGTTGCTCACTTCCGTTGTTATGTTGTGATTTTTGCATTCGTGTTTTTTTCCGTTGATGCGCTTGTGTTTTTTTTTTTTTTATTTGCGAAGCGTTTTTTTTGGGGGGGATACGCAGTTCGTTCGACCGATGAGCTCAGCTGACCGATGCCAACGGGCCGATGTCCCAACATCTCCCGCCTGTCTACCTCCTCCTGACCCTCCTCAGGCTGAAGTGCATCAGACTGACTCACGGTGATGAGGGCTCGATGCGGGTCAGCAGAATTTTAAATCTGAAACCAGAGCAGCGTCAGGCGGGTGGAAGAATCAAGATCAGGTTCAGACTCAAGCTAACGGACCGGGTGTGAAAACAAACACAGTTATCAGATAGATATTAGATCTGTGTAACCAGGTAATTTGTAGTTTAATTCAACTTGTTTGTCATTCAGACACTAATAAAACTGTGCTTGAACTGCATTGGCATTGTGAACACAAATTATATACAGTACATTTAAATGGATTCATTCAATTTACTTTAGATACATTGGATTCAAGTTATCATACTTCATTTAACGCAGTTTCACAAATGATAATGCTTAATTTAAGTAAGAGTTACATAATCCAATTTGATGGAAACTGATATGTGTAAATCTTACAAAACAGACCAGAATATATTTTTTTGGAGTGATAATGGAAAGAGGATTTATCCACACGGGAAAATCAGTTTTCCATGAAGACGAAGATTAAATTACCAGAAATGAAGTATGAAGCACAGCGGATGGTTCTGCTACCCCGGACCTCGTCTGTCCTTTAATATTCACGCCTCTCTGTAGAATAAACTTTAATATTCACGCCTCTCTGTAGAATAAACTTTAATATTCACGCCTCTCTGGAGAATAAACTTCTGTGCTCTCAGGAGATGAACTCCGCTCGGATCCACGACAAACACAAGCTGAAGTGTTTCTGGGAGCGAAGGATCGTTCAGCACAGCGAGCAGGAGGGGGAGGAGGAGAGCCGCAGGAGGACCAGCGCTCTGTCCAGGTCAGCAGGTCCAGGTCCAGGTCCAGGTCCAGGTCCAGGTCCAGGTCCAGGTCAGCAGCCTGACCGGGTCCAGGTCCAGGTCCAGGTCCAGGTCATCCCTCTTTCTGCTGGGTCTCCTGCCGTGTCCGCTGTGTGCGTCCGGTCGCTCAGAGGGCGGGGCCAGCACGTCCTGAGGGAGGAGCTTAGAGGCCTGGGCGGGGATCCAGCAGGAACTCTTCCCGAAAACCAGTCAGGAGGCAAAAACATCACGTTTCGCTAATAAATACCTTAAAGAGAAACTAAACCCCAAACCCAAATCTGTCTAAAGCCTGACATCTAAAGGTAAAAAGCATGCTGCTGAACTGGCCATCTGCTATTGGCTGATCTTTGTTGCCAGGTGATGTTACCTTCTATAGAACAGTTGATGACATCACCTGGCACCAAAGATCAGCCAATAGCAGATGGCCCTCTACTCTACTCACCACTGGGTCGGATTTGGAGGGAAATCTGCTGGATCGCTTTATGGCACAAAACAGGAAGAGGTTCTGTTCCTCCAGAGCAAACAGAGCTCAAGCTTCAGAGGGTCGTGGCTGGAAGGTTTCTGGAAGGTTTCTGGTGTCTAGAAGGTTTCTGGAAGGTTTCTGGAAGGTTTCTGGAAGGTTTCTGGTGTCTAGAAGGTTGTCTAGAAGTAAAGTCAGATTACTCTTCTTCCACAATTGGCCGATTGTCCAGTTTCTGATGCTTATGGAGCCAACAAAGTACATAAAAAAGTTACACAATTACAGTAATGGGAGTAAATGTAATGAGTTACTTCCACCCTTGCTAGTAAAGCGATTTATATTATTAACACAACAAAAGAGAAAGAGTGTTGCGGGTACAAACGTGTATGACAGCTGCTCTTCAGAAAGGGCAATAAACGAGATCCAAGGATCCAATATCCGAAGATAGAGGCTTACTTTACCTTTTTAATTTTTCATCTTCGTACATATTTTTCACCTAATCAGAGCCTCTATGCTTTTTATTATGATATTCGTGCAATACTCGCCTACAGCGACATCAACGCCAGAGAGCGACCTGCTCTGCGTCAGACAGACCGACTCTCGACTCCTTCCAGCCGTGACCTTTCAGAGTTTCTGGCAGCGAGATGGTGGAAGGAGTGAAAATATTTAAAGTGATATTTCACTTTGGTGTATCATGGTTAGTTTTCATGTAAATGTACCAACAGGTTCACAGCGACATCAGCGGCTCTGCTCTTCTCCGGGTGGTCGAGGTCCTGATTCACTTCCACCACAGTCATTTGTTACTTTCACCCTTGGGAATAATAATATTTTATTATACAACAGGTAGTGTCTTGCCTGGGTCCAGACCTTTGACTCCGCCCGCTCCACCAGTTGACTGATTCTGGTCTGGCATCGTGACATGAAACAGCGGTTTCTCCCGGTTGAAAAATGATCGGTCCAATGAGCGCCGGGGGGGGGGGGCTAACGATTAGCCAATCAGCGCCAGGGGCGGGACTAACGCCGTTGTCAAGCTGTTGTCAAGCTGTAGTAGTAGTAGTAGTAGTAGTAGCTGGAGTAATAAGCTTGATTAACAAATTTATTTTACATAGATGGTGTCTTCTCAATATCGCCCCGACATCGTACTTTGTTTTTACTTGGCTCCGTGTCGTCAAAGATGCTCTATACTTTCTGAACCGTCTCTGGTGTTGTCATGGCTACGCATCAGTGTCGACTTAAAATGACGTTATATTCAGGCGGATACGTCGGCCTCTAGTGATTGGTTAGGGAAAATCGAATCCCCCTCCAACACAGAAATCAGTTAGAGTGGAGGCAATGTCAGACTGAAGATGGAGATGGAGTGGAACGAGTTGACAATTCTGTCTGATATCAGGCAATGTAGTTTCAGCCAAGCAATCTGATCCAACCATACTGATAATTCCCATAATGCATGGCTGCCTGTGCTCCTTTGGTTGACATGGCAACGAGGGAGCTCGTTAAGGATCTTTCTTGTTCTCCCCTCTTGTTGTAAAGTAAGCTTTCAGTCTGCACTCACCTGTTGGAAGGCGTTGTGTAAGAGCCACAAAACCTTTAATGGATGAAGAAGCTGGAGCTGCTGTCGGCTCCCAGCTGTTCCTAATGCATCGACTTATTACCCATAATCACCGTAAAGAACCCCTTCTATACAGTAATGTATCCATAGTAAACCGTATAGCTGCGTTGTTCCACAGGAGGTTCATCACTGAGTCTGTGGTTCCTTTGTGTTTGGTCAGGAGTGAACTGATGCAGCTGCGGCTGATTACTTAAAAACAACATCGCCAATCTGTTCAGTGCATCCAGGAGTTATTTAGTGATGAAGGGTGTAATTTACTTTTCTGGTGAACCCACTTTCCCTCCCCCTGCCTCGTCTGCTTCTACTTCAGTTGGTGATTTCCTACATTTTCCCAGAATCCGTTTTGACAACAGTGAGGGGGAAGTTCCACCTCCGACAAACCCAGTGCATCCCGGTCAGGACAGGAGGAGATTTAAACCTACGGGCCAAAACGGCAACGGATCTAAAATCCACTGCTAGCTGCAAACTGGATTTAGAATAGTGTAGTAAGTAATAGTTTAGAATAGAATAAGAATCCAGATAATAATAATAATAATAATAATAATAACAAGATTGCAGCTCTTCAAAAACAATTTGCAAATCGCCTTACAGAGCATAAAAGGACAATACAATATAAGAATAGTGAAAGCAAATCTTTTTAAATCCCCCCCAAAAACAGCGTACATATATTTACAGTTTCTATATTTCTACACCCAACTCTCTACATACTGAATAACTTCCACTGAATGTTCCCAAACTGATTTATAGTCAACTTCAGGGGAAAACTTCCGCCTGCTCAGGCTTTTGTTATATGCAAAGATGCAGGAATTCATTGATAGAATACAGATTACATGAAAATAAAACAAATAAAAGTGGCATAGGAAATCGAAAAATGCAAGATCAATGCCCAGACAAAGACCAGGCCGAGACGAATCAGGTCCAACACCAAGACGAGACCGAGGCGATGCGGTTTCAGTCCCAATACCTGCTTCATCCATAAAAACAGGCAAGTTGTCGACAATAATAAATAGTCAATAATATTCAATATTACCGAAAACAGTTAGAGAAAACAGTTTTATAAAATCAGTGGATTTGCTAAATGATGGTTGGTTATCTGGGGAGCGGACTACATTACCAGCTGCCTTCACTGTTTTAGCAGCCAGCTAGATGTTTAGAATAGAAACTCCAGATAGAGACTGACTGTCCAAACAAAGCCAGACATCAGCCGGACTTTACTCTGGCTGTGACTTCCTGACTCGGTCGAGTCGAGCGGTGTGAGGTCTGAGTTAACAAAGTGGATCGCAGCACACTGGGGGGTCAGGGAGGATTAACACCACCGCTGCTACAAACTCAGACTAATCCTCCGCCCGCCTGCAGCTGGCCAATCAGTGAGCAGTATAATCCCTTCACAATGCCCAGACAGCCAATCAGAGAACAAACTCATTTCTGCAGCAGAGACAAAACAAAACTAAACCAAATCAAATTTGAACAAGACCTAGTGCAAGCCGGGCCTCCTCTTGGCTTTCACACCCTATTATAATACATGTTCTGTTCCGCTGTGACCTGCTCTGTCATTTTCAGCCACATAATAATAATAATAATACTACTACTAATAATAATAACTTTATTTATATAGCACCTTTAAAAACAGAGTTCTCAAAGTGCTTTGACAGACAAAATAAAAGCAGAATACTCAAATTATTAATTTGAAAGGCAGTAAAACAATAATAAACAGGGATCGTAGGATGAAAACCAAGATAAACAGTAAAATAGAATAAAATTAAGATAGAATTAAGACAGAGTTAAGATAAAAGACGTAAAAAGACAATAGAAAGACAATAAAAACACGATAAAGAGACAATAAAAAGCCAATAAAAGATAAAAAGACGACATCACATAAAAGCAAGTCTATAAAAATGGGTTTTAAGTCTGATTATTGACCCCATTTTGAGTTTAAAGTGGATACAGACAACTTTTCATCTTCCCCCCCCGTTGTCCCCCCCTAGTGTTTCCAAATGGTTTTGTTGTTGTCTGTGCCGCTGTCTCAAAGACAACCGGATCTCTTTCTGTTAGAGTCTAGCTCTGTGCAACAGAACAAACCATCTGTCTGCTTATCAACTCCTTGATCAAAACACAATATAGTAACTTTCACCACTGCTCATTTTAGAAAGGCCACTGCAAGAAAACCTGTTCTTTGTTTAGATTATCAAACGGACAATGGATCATTAGTTTGTTTCTGGCTGCTAGCAATGTTAGCCATGTTGCTAACGCTAGCTAACGCTAGCAGCCAGAAACAAACATAGTTAGAAGTTTGTTTCTTTTGTTCTGGCTGGTCCTGGCTTCCTTGTAGCTCCTGGTTCGTTTTCTGGCTGCTAGCGGTAGTGTTAGCAACATGGTTAACGCTAACACTACCGATAGCTATGGGGAAAACCTATGGTTGGTTGCACAATGGATGACTCACTTCCTTTGTGCCGTAAATGGAGCCTTCATTCTCCAGGAGATCGAACCCGGTGGCAGAGAGAATTGCATAGTGAAAGCGAGGCTTATAGGAACCAATCTAAACGCCGATGGTGTCATTATTCTATAGACATTAAACTGTGCCATCAACATTTACTTCATTATGATAAGTTAAAGCAACAAAGTTGTCTATAGAGTTAGAAAGTAGACTACAGCCTGAAATGAAGTCAGTCCACTGAGCCTCAGTCGCGGCGAGATGGAGTTTAATATTTGAGATATTTCTGCCGGGAATTCATTTCTGTGTTGTTTAATAGTAATAATTTCAGTTTGTAATAGCCTATCACTGATTTCAATTCAACTTCTCTCGATTCGGTTTCTCTCTCTCTTTCAGGTTGCGATGCCTGTTCCGCGGAAGAAGCATTGCGATTGGACAATAAAGTGAACGATGACACACCTGTTGCTATGCAGGTGTTCATTCAAGGATTTGAAAGGACGCTTGTAGTAACGCGACTCTGGAAACTCCCGAAACCCGCGTACAAACTTTGAAGCTAGCCGTTGTCTGAACTGAAGACAGATTCAGCAGCTGCACGGCTGATTTCTCGCCTCAGATGTTTTCGGGAACACATTTCGGGTGAACCGCTGTCGTAATATAAGAGAAAGTTTCCAAACGAGCCGCCGTGTTTTTCCAGTTTGAAATCCGTGACAGTGCAGACAACGCGATGTCACGTAGATCACCATGACTGTGTAGGTCTTGACGCCACTTCTCGCGCGACTTTCAACAATGGGGAGACAGTCAGTCAGTCAGGCCCAGCAAAAAAGGTGGAGAGGCGTTAGAGAAGGAAACATTGTAGGAGGTAGGAGTTATGGAAGGAAACAGTCTAGGAGGTAGGAGTTATGGAAGGAAACAGTCTAGGAGTTAGGAGTTATAGAAGGAAAGGAAACACTGTTAAAAACATTTATTGTCATTATATGTTGCATCTCTGTCTCTCCAATCAGTAGTTTGTTGTATTTTTCTTCTTTGTGGATAACTGGTCAATCGTAGAGATATTTCCAACAGGTAACAGACAGACAGACAGATAGATAGACGGATGGATAGATAGATAGATAGATAGATAGATAGATAGATAGATAGAGCTCCGTTGAGACGAGAGAAAGAAACAGAGGGAAAGGGCGAGTGACATTGAGACAGACCAACGGAGAGAGACAGACCAACAGAGAGAGACAGACCAACAGAGAGACAGACCAACAGAGAGACAGACCAACAGAGAGAGACAGACCAACAGAGAGAGACAGACCAACAGAGAGAGACAGACCAACAGAGAGACAGACCAACAGAGAGAGACAGACCAACAGAGAGAGACAGACCAACAGAGAGACAGACCAACAGAGAGAGACAGACCAACAGAGAGAGACAGACCAACAGAGAGACAGACCAACAGAGAGAGACAGACCAACAGAGAGACAGACCAACAGAGAGACAGACCAACAGAGAGAGACAGACCAACAGAGAGAGACAGACCAACAGAGAGACAGACCAACAGAGAGAGACAGACCAACAGAGAGACAGACCAACAGAGAGACAGACCAACAGAGAGAGACAGACCAACAGAGAGAGACAGACCAACAGAGAGACAGACCAACAGAGAGAGAGACCAACAGAGAGAGAGACAGGCTTCATGTTGTGTCTGCTGTGTGTCTGTCAGCACAGCTCGTCATATGAAAGTTAATCTGCAGCATGATCCTCATCTCTCTGGATATAATATGAACTAATCTGTGGCATTAAACGTATAGCCGGCTGCCTTTAATCAACATTCCCAGGCTGCTCTGTGCTGACGGACGAGGCAGCAGGTCGGCCTCGTGTGTGTGTGTGTGTGTGCGTGCGCGTGTGTGTGTGTGTGTGTGTGTGGGAAGGCAGAGGTGAAGTGGTGCTCAACAGGGGGAAAGGAAAGGCAAAGCAGGAATGAGAAAGTAACTGTTTAGTTGTTTGTTGAATCAAAGAAAGGAGCATGTCCGCCTCCTCCTGTGCTTCATATAAGAATTAAAGGTGACACATGGAAGTAAATAAACTTTTATTTATGCAGCAGCTGTCAAAACAGTGAGCTACAAAGTATAGAAAACAGAAAACAAGGAGGGTACAAAGTGTGTTGCAACAGTATAAAACAGATGGACAGAACACTAAAACTGCAGAGGAGCTACAAATAAAAGTATAATGACATTATACACAAGTAAAAATGGTAACACTTTACAATAAGGGTACATTAATTAAGGGTTAGTCAATGCTTAATAAGCATTAACTATAACATGAACACCATTAGTAAATGATTACCAGACACATTAGTTAACTGTTATTAAGCATTAACTAACCCTTAATTAATGTACCCTTATTGTAAAGTGTTACCGTAAAAATATAGTGAAAGTATAATAATTAAAAACAACAGAAGTCCAGTCAAGTGTAGTGAAGTCAAGTTTATCTGTGTATTCATTAGTCCTGTTCCTGATGGAAAGAGTATTAGACTGTCCTACTGCAGTAGAAGTACTGTTACTGTACTGATATTTTACTGCAGTAGAAGTCAAAGCTGGTGTAAAAATCTCCTTCAGCAAAGTAAAAAGTGTGTGATTTAAAATGTCCTCAGAGTGAAAGTTCCTGAGTTCCTCTTTAGAACAGAGAACGTTGTCAGCTGTGATCTTTTCCATGTGGTTCTAACAGGAGAGAGGACAGAGTTCACACTGGATTCTTTTCACTGGAAACATTAGAAACGAGAAAATAAAGTGCAGAAACAAAGTAAAGTCAGATTCCTCTTCTCACTGTGAATGGATCCACAGTTTGTCAGTTTACAGTTGATCCAGTTTCTGTTGCTGATGGAGAGACACACACTCTGTTCTGTGATGGATGGATTTAAAATGGACTGGAGGGAAAGTCACATGACTGACTTTAGAAAATACTCAGAGCAGCACAAATACACAGAGAAGCTTCTCAGTTACAGGAACAGGAGTAAATGTTATTAGGAGATGAAGACATAGACTTTTCATCACTTCATCACATCTCTCTCTCTCCCTCTCTATCTCGCTCTCCCTCTCTCTCTCTCTCTTGTCTCACCCCCTCTCTCTCTCTCTCTCTCTCTCCCCCTCTCTTGTTTCTCTCTCTCCCTCCCTCTCCCCCTCTCGCTCTCTCTCTCCCCCTCTCTTGTCTCACCCCCCCCTCTCTCTCTCCCCCTCTCTTGTCTCACCCCCCCTCTCTCTCTCCCCCTCTCTTGTTTCTCTCTCTCCCTCCCTCTCCCCCTCTCTCTCTCTCTCTCTCCCCCTCTCTTGTTTCTCTCTCTCCCTCCCTCTCCCCCTCTCTTGTCTCACCCCCCCTCTCTCTCTCTCCCCCTCTCTTGTTTCTCTCTCTCCCTCCCTCTCCCCCTCTCTTGTTTCTCTCTCTCCCTCCTCTTCTCTCTCTCTCCCTCTCTCTCCCCCTCTCTATTCTGTCTCCCCCCCCTCTCTTGTCTCTCTCCCTCTCCCTCTCTCTCTCCCTCTCTCTTCTCTCATCTCTCTCTCCCCCTCTTCTCTCTCTCTCCCTCCCTCTCTCTCTCCCCCTCTCTCTTCTCTCCCCCTCTCTTCTCTCTCTCTCCCTCCCTCTCCCTCCTTCTCCCCCTCTCTTCTCTCTCATCTCTCTCCCCCCTCTTCTCTCTCTCTCTCCCTCCCTCCCTCTCTCCCCTCTCTCTCTCCCTCTCTCTCCCTCCTTCCCTCTCCCCCTCTCTCTTCTCTCTCTCATCTCTCTCTCTCCCCCTCTCTTGTCTCTCCCCCCTCTCTCTCTCCCTCCCTCTCCCCCTCTCTGTCTTCTCCCCCCTCTCTCTCTCCCTCCCTCTCCACCTCTCTCTTCTCTCTCTCCCCTCTCTCCCTCCCTCTTCCCCTCTCTGTCTTCTCTCCCCTCTCTCTCCCTCTCTTGTTTCTCTCTCTCTCCCTCCCTCTCCACCTCTCTCGTCTCTCCCTCTCTCTCTCTTTCTCTCAGGTTGAGAGAGGAGTGGTTGGAGAGGCTGATTCAGAGGAACCAGCACCAGCAGAGTTTCTTCGAGGAGCGGGTCAGACGGGCCCAGAAGGCCCAGCAGGTCTTCAGTAAACTGGACTCACCGTAGAACAAAGTCCAGGATCTGAGCGAGAGAAATAACAGAAAACACTGAACTCTCCCTCCGTTCAGCTGGAGGAGCAGAGGGACATGTGGGACGGTACAACGGATTCACATAGAGGATCAAATAAGAGTCTGTGCCGGTCTGTAAACTGGTCTGAACTGAAGACGAGACTGGACAGATTGATTCCAGCAGTCTGATGTCTTCTCTCCATCAGCTGCACTGCAAAAAAATCTCCATCTTAAAGGTATAATATGTAACATTTCCGCATTAAAATATCTAAAAACGACTAGACCTATGTTATATATTTTTTGGAGTCCCAAATGTTTCCAACAATGTTCAAACCCAGAGAAATCCGTCATTTTCTTCAAGGTAACGGTGCGTTTCATTTGGTCTCCTGTCATGGCGTCATATCCCCTTTACCCCCTAACTTCCTGTCATGATGTCATATCCCCTTTACCCCCTAACTTCCTGTCATGACGTCATATCCCCTTTACCCCCTAACTTCCTGTCATGACGTCATATCCCCTTTACCCCCTAAGTTCCTGTCATGGCGTCATATCCCCTTTACCCCCTAAGTTCCTGTCATGATGTCATATCCCCTTTACCCCCTAACTTCCTGTCATGATGTCATATCCCCTTTACCCCCTAACTTCCTGTCATGATGTCATATCCCCTTTACCCCCTAACTTCCGGGGAAACACGGGAAACACCAGATGATCCGTCAGAGAGTGAGGAAGGAAGTTTTATCGCTCACTGTGACGGATCACGATTATTCGAAGCTGTCCCCGTAAGAAAAACTCCCATGATCCCACGCTGCTCCACGACATCATCAAACTGCATCTTTTGTTTATTGTTTTGATTC
>NW_027281662.1:5000-145000 GCF_046629955.1 Centroberyx affinis | reverse complement strand
TTTTATTATTCTATGAACACTTACAATACTTTGTGTGTTTGGAGCACAAGGTGACTCATTGAAATGCAGTTAATTTACAAAACATTAAAACACAAAACAGATCATCTCTGATTGATAACTAGTCAAACAAAATTCGAATTCAAGACTCTTTTACTTATAATTCATTACAACTTATCTATAATGTTTTGCTAGTGAAATGCATCAGTGAGCTTTATGTTTTCTGTAAATCTGCTGCCGTTCTTTTTTCTCTGAGAGCAGTCGTGTGATTTTAGCAGTTTATTATTGTTGAAAGATTTCTGCTAATTCTTTGTGCAATATTTCTTCCTTATAATATTTACTCCAAGTGTTTAGCTTTGTATTGCATGGGTTATTTTTGTGTTATCTTTGATTGAATTCAGCATGTGACTGACTGAGGCTGACGATGCTTCAGTAAAATAAACTGGCCATCTCTGTAAGTGTTTTTTTATTGTTTCTGCTATTGTTGTTTCAGAGATGACTTGAACTGTTCTTCCTTGTTTGAGTTGTCAATCGAGAAAAAAAGTTTATTTTACAGAACAAATATTTGAGCAAACATCTTAATCCTGAATAAAGACTGAAAGAAAAACAAAGAAGTTGGTGTGATGTTGTGCTGTTAGCAAATGTTGTTTTTATATTTTGGCTGTGGGACAAACTCCACCACTGTTACTCCAATCCATCTGAAGAGATTTGTTATGACCAGTGGTGGAAGAAGTACTCAGATCTTTTACTTAAGTAAAAGTAGAAATACCACAGTATAAAAATACTCTGTTACAAGTAAAAGTCCTGCATTCAAAATGTTACTTAAGTAAAAGTACAAAAGTATTAGCATCAAAATGTACATCAAAAGTAAAAGTACTCATTATGCAGAATGGCCCATTTCTGAATAATACAGTATATATTATATTATTGAATTATAATTATTGATGCATTAATGTGTAAGCATCACTTTAATGCTGCAGCTGGAAAAGGTGGGGCTGATTTCCACTACTTTATATTCTGCTGGGTAGCTTACAGTAATCTATAATAATACATCACAGTTTATTAGTTGATTATATTTTGTATTAATAATCTGAATCTGCAAAGTAACTAGTAACTTAAGTTATCAAATAAAGGTAGTGGAGTAAAAAGTACAATATTTCCCTCTGAAATGTAGTGGAGTAGAAGTATAAAGTAGCATGAAATGGTAATACCCAAGTAAAGTACAAGTACCTCAAAATTGTACTTAAGTACAGTATCTGAGTAAATGTACTTAGTTACTTTCCACCTGGTTATGACGACCAGTTTTAGCAGCAGCAGACACCAAAAGCTTCATGAGCTACAGAAGCAGCCGGCGGTCTTTCATTTTCAGCAGCGGGTCAGACAGAACGCCATTTTTTTAAAAATGTGTGTTGGTTGGAAATATAGACGAGCATTTTGCTTACTAAATAAATAATAATAAACGTGGAAAATTGTTAATTTCTTCAGGGGCAGGTGCTCAAATGAAAAAAGGGGCATCACAGTGTCAAACAATCTGTGGAAGGATCCCTGTGTTGTTATCTCCCTTTACTTTACTCATCTGTTATATTTGCTTCCATCTCTTGTCTTTCTGTCTCATGTCCTCCTCTTTCTCCCCCTCATCTCTCTGCATTTCTGTCTGCCTGTGCTACATTTTCAGAGAAAGGCACTGTGCACTGTGCAAACAATTCATTTCTGTTTTGCAGTTGCTCAAATACTTTTGCTCATATCGCTAGAATTTATTAACTATTCGGAAAATGCCCAAAATAAAATAATAAAATTAGATCGGAAGGGGCATTTTGTTCAATTAAGGGAAAAGGGGCAGGTGCCCAAGCACAGTTAGACCTCGCCGCACCACCTGAGGGGCTTTGACAGTCGAACTCAGACTCTATCAGCCGTGGTTTTATTGGGCATGGAGCCTCCCGCCCGGTTCAGACCTGGAACAGCCGCAGACAGAAACCTGCACGGGTCACACGCTCATATTCAATCAGTGTAAACAATCCTGTTCATATCAAGTCCACTGTCATTCCTCCTACCAGGTCAGGGAAGAACAAATTCTTATTTACACCGACGAACTGGCAAGAGATTCGCCTCTTGGGGAAAAAGGGATAAAATACAAATGTTCAACATTAAGGAACAAAACTGTGAGAGCCACTTAGGCACATATTAATATTTGGTAAACTGTTTCTGTTGGAATCACATGCTATATATGTTCTAGCATTGTTTAAGTTCATGCAACAGTTAACCCACAGTACATGTACAGGTCAAGTGTATTTCGAGGATTATAGGTGTAAATACTTGCAGTGTTTGTGTTCTTGGGTGCTAGAATGCAATAACACATATTGTTGTTTGCGACAGTGGATTGAAAGGTAATTTATTGCGCATGTGCAAGAATGCCCTAAAAAAAACGTGCCGCTTGGATGTAGATGAATCTGCAAATGAGTTTGGATCGGAAAAAGTTTTTGACCGTGTGCAACGTGTTTAATGTGTACATGGAGATAGCGGGTAATAACGTGTGTGACACAGTTTGGAACACAACATCGAGTCGGTAATGGACCATGCTGTATGTGACTTCAAATACATTTTCATTCAACGTTTTCCCTGCCTCCTGTGGACTTTTTACGCGATCAAATTGCTGTAATAAAAACTCGACAAAACCCATCTTTGGCTGTTTGTCCTTATTCCCCTCATTGACTAGAGTGTGTAATGCTGATTATATCCACTGGGTGGCAATGTAGTAAAAATATATCCTTGTCTGAAAGCTGAGAAAAACCCGAAAGTGTACTGGCGTGACGCTGCCCTTCAGAAATTGACTTCAAGTGACACTGAAAGTTGAGGTAAGAAAAAAATCTTAGCGGATTTCATGTTCTAGACCCCCTAACGATTATATTTTTGTTGAATGGCAGAAACGTGACCCTGACGCTAGCTCAGCATAAACACTGCGCGAAATCATAACGTCAATCGCCAATTTTCTTGCTAGACTGTATTGTATGTGTTTTACCTACAGATTGGAAAGCTCACCCACTTTATTTAATTCAGTAGAAGACGAGTCAAAACTAAGATGCTTTGCAGATTAAGTGGCCTAGGAACTTGGAACGTGGTAAAACGGCCACCATAAAAACAGTGAGACAACATTAAACAACAAACAAACAAAAGGAGAGAGGGTAGCAAAGGGCAGAGGAAACTAAAAGAGAGGGAGAGAGAGAGAGAGAGAGAGAGGTCAGCAAGCAGAACACAACACAGTATAAAAGGGTAATAAAACGACACAAATCATACAAGAATACACATTTGTTTGCCAGGATTTTATTCTTTCCGATGAACTCAACTTCTTCATGGTTACAGAGTCTTGTCCTGCTGACTCCGTCCCACTGAGCCAAGCAGAAGACCTCCAACCACCCGCATCATCAAATCTCCCCCACTGCATCCAGACACAGAGGAACCGCTCGCTCTTTTCAACTCCTCTTTTTTAACCATTCTGGTTTTAAACATCCAGCCGCACCCGAAGACACCCAACCTAGAGCCCGTGATGGCGGAATTGATAAAGCGAACGAGTAAACTTGTTAAACTAGTAAACTTGCTACGTGCCTCTTCACTTGTCGTTGCGGTAGAGGTCTTCACGGGTCTACCCGGACCCTAGGATCCGAGACCCGACCCGGGACCCGTACGGGTTCGGGTCCACGTTTTATTGCGGTCAATCGGGTCCGGGTCGGGTCCCATTCTATTACCGCGGGTCCTGGGTCTGTTTGTCATTATGTGTAATACCCGAGTGGACCCGAGAAGACCCGTGATCAGCGGCGATCACGTGACGAGACGAGAAACGCACGGAAGCGCTGTGTAACGTGATGATCAGGCTGACCTGGGATCAGATTTCAAGAGCAAAAATACGGTGAAAAAAAAAACGTTGAGCAGCGCCAGCGAGTCGGAGCGGAGGAAAGGCGCAAGATGGATACCTTCTTCACTGAGGTGAAAAATAAGCTAAAAGAAAATGAATATAATTTAATTTAATAGTAGCCTAATTTAATTTAATTTCCTTCCTTCCTGTCACTCAGCCTGTTGTAGCTACGTAGCCAAGTAGCTGCTACATTCCATTATGGAGTCTCACCGCCATCTACTGGACAAACTGTAGAACGGCACAACTTGGCAAGTCTTTCTGTTATTTTGATCTCCTCTTATTACAATTATTATTACCAAAGCGACATACACATGAGATTTTCATACAACACAAGCAAGGTTCTAGTCAGGAGAGAACAATTAGGCTACCATATGTTGTATCCGACATGATAAACGTTTTTAGCAGAACGGCATTTTTAGTAGCAATTTTAATTACCGGGTTTGTCGGGTTCATAAAACAGACGGGTCTCGGGTCTCTCTCCTCTTGGACATGCACCGGGTCGGGTCTGTAATATCTCAGGCAAATCTCAGGGTCGGTATATAAATATTTTTAAAAATTATCGGGTCCAATCGGATCTCGAAACGAATTTCCCGGGTCCATTAGAGTTCGGGTCCGTCATTTTGGACCCATGAAGACCTCTACATTGCGGGACATGTGGCCTTACCTTGCGAGGCAGCTGGATTCGCGAGATCACGATCACGTGAGAATCCATCTTGCCAGGCTTCAAGTTCTGCGTTTGTGGCCGAACCACAGCGGTTCGGACCAGTCAGCGTCCTGTGAGGGCAGCTGGGGGCGGGGCTTAGGTGTGGCAACAGCGAGAAGCGACTGTTCGTTCACAACAATGGCGGCTCCTAAAGAGGCTAGCCTAGATGCTGCTATGACATCAGTTATTTCTGAACTGGAGAGAATTTCTTCATTGAAAGAAGAGCAAAGAACGGCACTGAAGAATTTCCTGGATGGAAAAGATGTTTTCACTCTTCTCCCGACTGGAATCGTCTACCGACATGCTAACTACATGGTTTGTTGTTGTCTTTCCTCTTCGGTGCTGTCCTACTACGTCATATGGTTGGTTGAAGTTAGCCCGTGATAGACGGATGGTTCATCCAATCACCTGCCAATTATTTTTTTAAAGTGCCTGCCCTTTTCCAAACAGTTTCCAAGGACGACTTCCCAGATGGTTCTGTGTAACAAATCATCTGGCAAGTTACATGTGACCTTCAGCGGGAGAAAAATCTGGCAAAGCGAGACTAGTAACCGGCGATATTTCTTCATAGGTTCGTTTATTTTAGCTATTAGCCTTTATGCACGGTTTGTCCTTGGGGGCCTCCGTAGTCCAGCAGCTTGGCTGTGGTTTGTTGACAAATGTGTTGCAGTTTCTGTCTCCCTCTAGTGGTCAGAAAATCGCTTAGTGTAGCTGTAAGTTAATTTGATAAACTTCATTCAAACAACTGTTAGGTTAGTTTGGCTGACGACAAACTTGCAATAAAGGAGGATATGTGTTTTATTACTGTTGACTGACAAAACGTGGGTAGCAAAATTTTTGACTTAATTAAAAGTAATTAAAATTCAAAGTTTCTGACTTAATTATCTGACTTTGGTGGCCGTTCATGTGAAATTTCGAAGTAGGAAATTAATTTTTCTGTTGTTCAGCGTAGTGCGCGAGTTCAAGAAGGCTTCAAACAGTAACAAAAGGAGAAATGAGACAGGCTTAATGACATCACACGTTGCCTTGGATACAGCAATGACACCGTCTCATGTGGAAAGCCCAGATGTACTTTATGTTCCCGTACCACCAATACAACCCGAACGGTTGCTCCAAAGGGGAACTAAGTAATTTAACAAAAATAAACAAAAAAACAACCAAGAGGATCAAGGTGCCCAACAGACACCCATAGGAGTCTGATATGGCTAGTAAATGTCAAAGTGGACTAACAGAAACCCTAAACTAATGTAAATCAGTGAGTTGAATTAAAATTTTCCAATAGTTGCACATGGGCTGATTATCAAATCGAAGAACTCCAAGTCGATACTCGTGTCCTTGTGGAGAAAGTTCTTCCCAAGTCGTCTTGGAGAGACGATCTTCTCATGAAAGTGAACAGAGAAGCTTCCTGACCGGTTGAGATCAACTGTCTGCTTCACACTGAGTGTGATTCATTCAGACACACAGCTGTTCAGCTGGCTCTGTGCTGTAGACTACAGACCCGTATGGACATGATGTCCAGTGAATCTCACGTCTTTCCTTTCGTTCTCGTCTGTCAAGTTTCCTCGACTGACAGGTAAACTTCCTTTTTCTGTCTTCTGTCCTCTCTTTCGCATACTGAGATTCACCTAAGGTCTTCTGAAGCCTCACTTGGTGGCCTGTCTTGTACCCAGCTGATCCCTATCAGCTGTAACGAGGAAGCCCAACCTGTGTGATTGACAGCTCCCTTTTACAGCTGAGTCACAGCTGTCTGTCAAACAAACACCCGTAACAACTTGACCATCTATTATCATTGATCAGATTAAAACAGATCATATGTGTATGAAATCCTCAATACTTAACTTCCTCATGAATTTGCCCACATCACAATTTGAGTGGAGTATGAAAGTAAACAGTCACAACAACTCAAATAATTGTCCTGTGTGTTCAGCTGTAGAGCCTGAGTGTGAGAAGTCATGAGGCTCCAAACGGTTCAGGAGGAACGGGACGGCACTTTGTGGCCTCACGTGTTGCCATGACGACGTCAGACGTCACTATCTCCCGTCAATTAATCAATTTGTAATTTACTCTTTGTTTGCGCTTTTGTCTAAACAGCATTATTAAGCTAAAATGAAAAAAATGTTGATGAATAATGTTAAATAGCCATAGGTATATGTTTTGTGACACTGCAAAGTTTATACTGTGCTAATGGATGTAGAAAATACTCTTCAGTCTACTAGAGGTTAACTTGCACTACATCATTACAATATGTAAAATATGTAAAAAAAACAAAAAAAAACAGGAGGAGGCACGTTGAAAGCAAACGGTACTTTTAATAAAGCTTAATGAGCACAAATAAGCATATAAAGGCTATATTACACGCTGCTGATATTAGCAGCATCTAACATCCTTCTTAAACGTTTAGGAAAACTTAACTTTCTTTTTTCTCAAATGAGCTGTTTATTCTGTTTATTCTGTTTTAATGTTGCAATGTTTTCTCTTTTAACTGTATCTTGCATGTACTTTGATCCTTTCATGCCTGTTTCTCTCTAAGTCCTTGTTAATTGTTTTTTTGGGGTTATTATGTTTTTTTTTCTTTTGTATTGGGTGTATTGGCAGAAATTTTCCACATACATGAATATTAACGTCACAAACGCTATGAACTGTGGGTAATTCCCTCAAGCAAAGTCTACAGAAATGCGGACTTGCTGAAAGTCTGCATAAAGGACTCATAAAGTCCTCCAGTGAGCCTCGCGCACTTACGGATTCCACAGCGGGACGTCCTGAAGCCTCGCGGACTTGTCGGGAACGCCCATCAAAGTCCGTGAGTCTGAGAGTGCGGACGTTGGGATCAGGATCGAGTCCATCTCTGTCCTGACTGAACACTGGCCCAGTCTCCCTCTGGAGTTACTGTAGCTGCACACAGCCATCAAGTTCTTCTTGTCTCTTATTTTTATGTAAAACACTTTATAACTTTGTTTAGAAAAGTGCTATATAAAAAAAGTTATTATTAAAGTTATTATCAACATGCCTTGAGATGTCTTCAAGCTGGTATTCAAGACCTTTTTCCAGTAATAAATAGTTTTTCATCTGGACCATAGAGTCAGGTTTAACACCAGCTGGCCGTATCTCCATGGTTGGAGACGCTCTCCATAGACCACTACTGACATTTTTGACCAGGTAGGATGAAAGTTTCCAGCTAACTATCCAGCTAACGTTAGCCAACACAGGTTAGCTGAGTGCCACTAGATATTTAGCATACTAGCTAGTTAGCATACTAGCCGACCTAAAGAGCCTACAGTGAAAATGATGTTCATCCAGCCTGACTGATATGCAGCACACACTGCCGGCTGCTGTTACTGTAAAGTCACAATATTTACAGCATCATAAGTGATTTTGTTGCCTAATTTCATTAAAAAAGTTAGTCATTGAAAGTCAAATGACCAGGAAGCCATTTTTACTAGAGTGGGAACTGTTTACTGTTGAGCCGCACTTTGATAATATGATTGATAATATAAAACTAACCCAGTTGTTTGGTTGTCGTCCGTCAAATACTTTTCTCTGCCAGAGGGGGGAGACAAAGAGGGGAAATCAGGGAAATCCCAGATTTTAGCTTTAAGACACTAACTTTCCGCTTTTTTATTTTATTTCATTTCCCTCATTACATTATGTTGAATTAGTGCACTGTTTTACTTTTTTAAAGCACATTCAACCAACAAAATAAAAAACACAATATTTAAGACTAATTATGTAGAACAATAAAAAACAATCCAACTTTCAGGTTCCAACACCGATGCTGAGACACTTTTCAACATCAGATACATGTCAAATAGCCTCAGTTTACATGCAGAGACGCTATTTTCATTAAAGTGTAAAATGCGCTTTATGCGATGCCATGCTCAAAACAAACAAACAAACAAACAAACAAAACAAACAAACCAAACGGGCACACATCAGCACTGAGGACGAAGTGTCCATCCTCTGCCTGAAGCAGCGGGACGGTGTTCAGAGCCGTTACTCTGCAGGAAGGTCGCTGAGTCCCTGAAGGTCACAGACTCAGACACACACACATTTTACTCAGGCAAATCTTTCTGTTAGAGCCAGGCTCTTAAAAATAGAACGTGAATAGATCCAGAATAAAAAATAGATCCAGAACGTGCTGCTATGCAGGCGGCTCCAGCAGCTGTGAACTGCTCTGTTTTTTGCAGATCCTAATGACAAACTGTAAACAGATTGTTTTTTTGTGAATCCTGATAACAAATAACTGTAAATAGTTAATTATTTTGTTGATCTGATACAAAATAACTGTAATAGTTCTGTTTTTGGGAATGTGATGACAAATAACTGTAAGCAGTTCTGTTTATTATAAATAATAATTTGCCCCAAGAGTTTTTCTTCTTAATTGATTAGTTGAAAGTTGAAAGTTATTGGATACATTTTTAACAACTTAAACTTTTATCATAAATTCTGGAAAGTTACAAGGCAAAATAATATTTGCCCATTAGAAGTATTGAGGGTGTCTTCAAAGATAATAGAGTTAAAATACAGCATTACACCTTGATAAAGTGTTAAATTACAACATTACACATTTATAGTGTTGAAATAAAACATGACTCATTTACAGTGTGTTAAAATACAACCTTTACATACACCTTTATACTGTTATAATGTTTTCAGCAGAATCTGTCAGTCAAACAGGGAGGCAGGAAGCTGAGAGTCGGCAGGGAAAACAGAAGAAGAAGAAGAAGGAGGAGGAGGAGGAGGAGGAGGAGGAGGCTGGGAAGTTTGATTGTGTGAATCCTGAATCCTGGGAAGATCACCATCCGGGCAGCAATACCTCCCCCTGCTGGAGGAAGAGGAGGATGACAGAGAGGAAGAGGGGAAGCCGCTGCAGTTCTCCTGCTGACAGCCAGAGGGCGGCGACACCCAGACAGACTCCAACAACAGGAAGGCAGGAATTATACTTTCTACTGTTCTGATACATTTGCAGCAGTGTTTATTTTCACAGCATTTTTACCTTTAGTCACAGTCTTTTGACAAAAATAAGCATTACATTTAGTCAGATTTTAGTCATGGAATATTGATTCAATTTAGTCAATTATTTACTGAGTAAAATGGCCTTGGATTTTTGTCAACTATAAATTACAATATAATCAGTGAAAATTCCTCCACTTCAACAGCTCAACCTTAGCATAGACAAATAGATCAGATCCAAATCCCCAGGAGGTTTACCTGTATTACCTTTATTTAAATAAAGTTATTATTGTCAATAAACCTTCAAACACTGACAGAAAACTTTTCAAACCACTGAACAGAAAAACCATTTCCAAGCCCTGATACTGAGGAGGGACTTCTTAATGTATCACTGCCAGCTTTCAAAAACATGAAAAAACATCTGGTGCAGTGTTTAATTGTTTTGTCATATTTTTGTCAATATTAGAACATAATAAAATAATTTTAAATATCATCATCATGTTTTGGAGTCGCTGGAACTGGAAGGCTAACTGTCCATACCCCAAGTCCAGTATCTCAAAGGCAGCACTACCCCACGGGCCAGATACTTTTACCTCCTGCCCAAGATCCACAAGCCTCCACACAGGACAGCACCGTAGATTCCTCCAGGCAGACCAAAAAGCATCTCGATCGACTGCAGCTACTCCAGAATGCAGCTGCTAGAGTTTAAACTAGAAAAAGGAAATACGATCATATAACACCTGTGCTGAGGTCGTTACACTGGCTTCCAGTAAATTTTAGAATTGATTTTGAAATTGTTAACGCTCGTTTTTAAGGCCCTACATGGATGAACCAGCTCGACCCCTCAGGTCATCTGGAACAGGCCGTCTGGTTATTCCACGAAGATTGGCGAAACTGCTTTTAGCTTTTATGCTCCAAGCCGCTGGAACATCCTACCCACTCATGTTATGTGTGCTCCAACGCTATCGTCTTTTAAAACTAAACTGAAAACATTCCTTTTTAGCTGTGCCTTTCAGTAGTCTGGTTTGCTGGTCTTAATTATTAATTGTTATTTTATTTTATTCTTACTTTTTTAATAGTTTTTAACTCATGTGTCTTATTATTTTTACTGGTCGGTTGCTGGTTAATTTTATTTTATTCCTACTTAATGATTTTAACTCACATGTATTATTTATGTTTTTATTTTAATTGTGTTTACTTATGTCTAATGTTTTATCTTGTACACTATCCACATAGTTGTTGTGGCTGTAACTTCTGCGGTAGCTCACGCTCTGTGAAGCACATTGTGCTTCCACCTGGAATGAAATGTGCTATATAAATAAAGTTTTGCTTGCTTGCTATTGTGTCCGACTGGGGAAGCAAGAGTTACCAAGTTGCTGAATTTATTGACTTCTACCTGAACCTCTCCATGAAACATGACAGCTATGGAAAAGACACAAATTACTTTGAGGCCAAAGTTAAGACAATGAGACTGCAGGAACCGTCTCTCCTCTTTTCGTTAGATGTGGAGAGTCTGTGTCCGGCAGGGCTGACAGCAGGGGCCGAGTGTCTGGTCTGACGAGTCGAGACACTGAACTACTGGAGTTGCTCTGGATTATTTTGACGTAGAACGATTTTGAGTTCAATGGGGTCTGCTGTCTACAGATTAAAGGAACGGCGATGGGCAAACAGTTTGCCCCAGCCTACGCTAATATCAATATGGCGGATTGGGAGGCGTCTGTGTTTCACTGGTGTCGGTTGCTGCCCTCTCACTACCTCGACATCTGGGGCGTGACGCCACACTCACAGGAAGACTGACGAGTTCATGGCCACCCTGAATAGCCACCATGCCTCGATCAGGTTTTGGGGCTACCCTAGTCTAAACTGCGCCGTACAGCGGAGGTCTGTGGCACTAACGTCGGACAGAAAGAACCAGATCCCCAGCGGGACCAGCCTAAAGAGGTCCTACCCCTGATTACCGTCTACTCAGACTATACAGTCTGAGCAAATATACCTTGAAGGACAATTTTGCCCACAGACTGGGAGGCATGGTGATGGGGGGCCAGCTGCAGGATTATCTCAGCATACTTCTCAAGGGCCTCTTGGTACGGGCCAAACTCAGTTTGCCAGGACAACAGGTCGGACAGCGACACAGTCTACCAAAAGAAACTGGTCCACGAAGGCGACCTACCCCATGCTGCAAAATGTGGCAAGAGCCTCTACTATCAGTTTCCACCTGATTTGTTTGTAAGAAATGCAAGGCTGTGTAGCTGAACATGTTTGGTGGGATAAATAAAGCACGAAACTAAAAGCAAAGAGGAGAGTGTGCGACTTTTCTTTACAGCTGGAAGTATTATAAAAGCCTCAAATCTGCACTTTGCTGGGTGTGCGTTCTTTCTGCTGAAACTTAGTCCAATAAATGCAAAACATCAAATGTCTTACATTTTATACACTGAATATACTACATGTTCATACTAGGGTTAGGGTTAGCCAGACAAATTCGCTGTTCTAAACATTTTTTTTTCCACGTCTGGGAAAAATCTTTCCTTGTGAACGACGGTCGGCAGTCTTTGTTTGTTCAATGTGAGAAGATCAAGGATGTCCGATCCACCGAGTCCGAAATGTGTCAGAAATCTGGGCCTGTATTCTTGTAGCGTGACTGGTGCCACGGCATTATTCTGCTGATCGACCAATGGGAGCACGGTAGGAAATGGTGGCATATTAGCGTGGCAGTTGTATAAAATGTAAACAAAACCAAACACGTCCAACTCAAGACTCAAAAGCGTGACGACAGAACAAAAATCCATCGCTGCATTACTGCCTCTGCTTGCTGTTTCACACCATTTAAATGTTTTTATTCGACGTAGGACGCGGCCTCGATGTTCAGCCAATCGCACAATATGACAGTAGATTCACATGCTTCAGTCTGTACAGTCTGACAGGCTGATAATCAAGATTTTACTTCTCTCCAATCACACGGTCTGACTTTAAGTCGGGGATGCAGCCTTTGTCAGTTCTGCCCCAAAGCTCTGGAACACTCTGCCTATAGATATCAGGGAAGCCAGCTCACTAAACATTTTTAAAAGAAAGCTAAAAACTTCTCTCGTCACTTTAGCCTTTAACTCGCTCTGACTTTCCTGATACAGGCCTCAAACTCTTTTTTTTTGCACTTTGCCTCGCACTTATGCACTGCTGCACTTCTTTTAAAATGTTGTATTTTACCTGATTTCATGCATTCTATGAACTATTTTTTTTTACTTTATTTTTAATATTATTATTCAGTGGGTTTTATTTTCCATCTTATGTTATGCATTCCTCATTTTTATATTATTTTTACTATTATTATCAAGTGGGTTTTATTCTCCATCTTATTTTACATGAATTATGGCATTCTGTCCCTGTTTTTATGCTCATTCTATGTCTATTTTCATGTGAAGATGCATTCTATGTGTTCTATTCTCATCTTTATCTTATTTTCACTATTATCAAGTTTTATGTGAAGCACTTGGTGCACGTAATTTCTTTGTTGTAAAGCACTTTGAGCTGCATTTCTTGTATGAAAGGTGCTATACAAATAAAGTTTATTATTATTATTATTATTGTTATTATAAAGTGAATGCAGAAGACAGTCACAATCACACAGGCTGCAAACAGCTTAAGTGTCAATAAAAGTCAACTGTCAATAAAATCAGTAAAAGTAATTGCATTACCTTACCTAACTTGAGAAATCTAGTGAATTAAATACAATACAATAATACAACCTCAACCACACAGGCACCAGAGGAAGTCATAACAGTTTCAAGCAGCCGTCTCTCTCTCTCTCTGTCCACCATGCGGCCGTGTTCAGGCCTCAGTGTTGTGTGTGTGGTGTCAGTTACATGAAGTCGTGTCCTACTCTGTGACAAACCTGGACGTTAAAAAGGACTTCACGAATAAATGTGACTCGACCTGACCTGTTAATTAATTAAAAGGAATAATAGGTAATACAGGGGATAAATGGATACAACTAGAAAACGAACAGACATGCAACTAAACACAGATGTAAACAGATAAAAGTGAACGTGAAGAAGAAACACAATTACAAAATAAATGATAAAAAGGAGATACACTGCCATTCAAAAGTTCAAAAGCTTAAAATAGACGCAAAGACACGGTGAACACATGAATACTGCTATATAGATAACATTTATTATTATGACGATAAACAATGATGACGATGGTGATGATTGTTTTTCCTCTTTTTTCACTTTTTTAAAGCATAGCAGCTATCTTAGGTTCATGGTTGACAAGATGGCATTTTTACTGGGATCCTCTTCATTTCAGACATATTTAATGATGAATGTGCATTTACACACACATGTCCCATATAGTAAGTTCGGCTCAGATGTGGCCCACTCTTCCAGTTTTCCTACGGCCCGTATTCGGCCTGGAATGACACCGCTGACTCAGCCACAGGTCCCACCATGGAGGAGAGGAGAGGAGGAGACAAGGACAGGAGAGGAGAGGAGAGGGGAGAGAAGAGGAGACGAGGAGAGGAGGAGAGGAGAGGGGAGAGGAGAGGAGACAAGGAGGGAGAGGAGGAGAGGAGAGGAGAGGAGAGGGGAGAGAAGAGGAGACAAGGAGAGGAGACAAGGAGAGGAGAGGAGGAGACAAGGAGAGGAGAGGGGAGAGGAGAGGAGACAAGGAGGGAGAGGAGGAGACAAGGAGAGGAAAGGAGAGGAGAGTGGAGAGGAGACTAGGAGAGGAGAGGAGAGGAAGAGAGGAAATGAGAGGAGAGAGGAGACAAGGAGAGGAGAGGAGACAAGGAGAGGAGGAGAGAAGACAAGGAGAGAAGAGGAGGAGAGGAAAGGAGAGGAGAGGAGAGGAGACAAGGAGAGGAGATGCGTAATTAATGGCCTGTAATTTAAAGACTTACCCAGTTTTCCCATTAGAGACAATACAATGTTGAAAGTGACCTTGGTGGAGAAAAACAACAAACAAAATGCAGTGAAGGTTTCCTGTTTAAGTCCAGCAGATAATAATAATAATAATAATAATGAATTTTATTTATATAGCACACTTTACAATACAACAAACTCTCAAGGTGCTTCACAGAAAGAGTAAAACAATCATAGAACAACGTTAAAACTGGTCAATTTACACAAAAAAATCATGCAATTATAGGCATAAACCAAAATAAGGGTTAAAATAAGATGAATAAAATTAGAGACAAAAATTACAGAATAGTTTATATTAGTTTTATTATATATTGTGTTTTATGTCTTGCTGCAGGACGGTTTTCCCATTAAGGCCGATAAGTTTTGAAGTACTGATTCGGTCGTCCCTGTCACAGTTTTGGAAATGAAGGAGCTGCAAAAGATTTCAGAATTACAAACCCTTAGTTCCTAAAAGCTTCGTCAGATTTCTTCATATTTTACGCGACACCAAACTGAACCGTTGTCCTGGACATCTCATCCCACGGCTGATCAGCTCTTCTTCTGCTGTGGCTGGAAAATAGGCAAACGAAAACTGTCATTTTTCTTTTTTTTTTTATTATCTCATTCTCATTCTTGTAGTGTCTCCCTGTTATTCTATCAGATAGTCATTAAAAAAACTAACTGGATAATTAGAAATTGGTTGCAGAAAAAGGAAAACAGCAGAATGGTTATGAAGAAGACAAAGGAAAATCTAAATCAACAGAAAAAATAAATAAAAAAAAAAGCAATGTAGAAATACTCAGAAATGGCAAAAACACTGACCAAGCCTTTTTCTAAAATGGGGATTATCCACCAGTCCAGAGACATGAAGGTTTTGTAACGGTTACTGAAAGGTCAATGCGGTGACGAAACCTGATTCCTATCCTCTTCTGAGGATGTTAGACTGTGTTCACCAAGTAGGAGTTTGACCTGTTAAAAGGGAACTGGCAGATTCCTTTGACCCAGAGGCAACAAGTCCTCCAGCCCGTACGACCACTCAGGTGGTTTGTTCCTCCCCACAGGAGCGTTTCCAGCAAGATCTCACAAAAATACGTGAAATGAACACGACCTCGACGAATTTGAAAACGTTCCTCCGCCACAAATTGAATTACGTCCCAAAGGTTGGGTAATGGTTAAATTTAGGATCAATTAGGGTAAAGTTTAGGCAAATAAAACAATTTGGGTTATGGTTAGGCAACTAAAACAACTTGGTTAAGGTTAGGAAAATGGTTTGGTCATGGTTAAATAAAAAAAAATTAAAATGTGACTCACGGTTGTTTGTCCTTTGGAAAAGCTGGGAATCGAACCCCGGTCGCCGACATCGAAGACAAACATATCGCCCATCCACCATCCAGACCACAACACCCTGACTTTTATTTCAATGTTGACAGAGAAACTTAACAGTCATTGTTGTTATTTACACGACCGCTAGAGGTCGCTTAACTTACGTAAAACGTAACTACAGGTTGTAATAAGCTGCTTGTACAAACGACCTATGGGCTCGTTTTTTGGGGGAGGACAGTCTCCCAGAGGGCAAAGGAAGTTCATAACTCCTTCAGGCTTGTAGGTTTTGAGTTTTGAGTTTTGAGTTTCAGCCTACGGAAAGCCCCGGCGTCCACATTTCCCTCACTTGCGTCTTAGTCCCTCCCACCGAGGATGCATGGAGAGACGCAAGGGGTACGTCTCAAGTCTCTTATATTTCTTATATTTGTGATATCTCCTCGCTTCTCGCTCCTCGCTTGAACCGTTAGTCGTTCTGGTCCGCCATTTTGAAGGTCGTCCCAAAGCTCTTATTTCTGCTCCGAGGAGCGAGGAGGGAGGAGGGAGGAGGGATCTCTGAGGAGCTGAGCGAGGAGACACGAGAGCAGCCTTCCCGGAAGACCTTGTTTCCTCTCTCCTTGTATGGTTTCCTTGCGTCTCTCCATGCATCCAGGAAAAGACGCAAGTGAGGGAAATGTGGCTGCAATTTAAGAGACTTGGGATGTACCCGAGTCTGCATGACAAAACGGGTTGTGGATGAAATAAAACGTAATTTAGGTTTCCCCATGTTCTTGCATTAACGTTAAATATCAAAAAGAATAAAATAACGGGCACTGACACTCGTACTGTTTCTCTGCCATCTCGTTCAAATTTGCCAGATGTAGGGGCGGAGTCAATGATGTCATGGCGTTCAGCTGAAAGTCTTCCAGGAAGGCTGCTCTCGTGTCTCCTCGCTCAGCTCCTCAGAGATCCCTCCTCCCTCCTCCCTCCTCCCTCCTCGGAGCAGAAATAAGAGCTTTGGGACGACCTTCGAAATGGCGGACCAGAACGACTTCCGGTTCAAGCGAGGAGTGAGGAAATATCAAATAAGAGACTTGGGATCCACCCAGTGATTGGTTGTGATGTGGCCTCACCTGGAGCTTGTTGGCCATCAGGACCAGTAGTATAAAAGCCGGAGAGAAGCTCCAGTCACGGCCACTTGGCCACTCGACAGCCATCCCCTCAGTTCATGTGTGTGTGTGCTGTAGCAGTTGCTATTCATTATTTTGCCTTTTATAATCTGTTTCTTGGCTGGCTCCTGTTTTACTTCCCTCTTTTCTCCTGTTTTGGTCAGTCGGGGAGTTTAGAATTGTACTTTTGGTTTAACCCAGTTTAGCTATTTTATTTCTAGGCAGTTTGGGTATTTTGTTTATTATTTTGGCCTTGGTCACCCTGAAGCCTTTTAAAGCTTCCTTGACCTACTGATCGAGCCGTTTGTAAATTGTCTTTTGTTCACTTTTTCCCTGTTTTTCTCCCTTTTTCTTGGACTTAGTTCATGTTACCCCCTTGGTACCCTAGACCAGTGGTTCTCAACGTGGGGTCCGGGGACCATCATTGGTCCTTGAGGGAGTTCCAGGGGGTCCCCAGCAAATTGATGAGTTGTTAAACTTCACCATTATTTAATTGACAAGAAGTTAAAACAATTAGAGAATGTAGAAGAATGACTGTTTTGGTCATAATTTCTCTGTTATCTCTCTACCTACGATACAGATAGTCATAGGATTCTGGAAAAAATTCTCAGATTTGGGTCTGAGACACAAAATGTCATTAAATGGGGGTCCGTGGCCCTAATGTGGACTAAATTAGCGGCCCTTGATATGAAAACGGTTGAGAATCACTGCCCTAGACAACATTTAGGGGTCGTAACAGTCGTCTATAGTGATACATGGCGGTCTGACCGTTAAAAGATGCCTTGCTCTCTGTGAACTGAAGGCGAGAGCGACCTGCCTGGGGAGGGTGGTGGTGGGCCGGGGCGAAATACGCCCAGTGCAGGTAAGAGTTAGTTCCGTACATCTTTAGCTGAATCCAGATGTCCGGACTTCACCTCTCTTGCAGACCGGTGGACTTTGCGGTGCGTTCCCGGGAAGTCTGCGGGTGCTGAGGCTCCAAAATCCACAATCCATCCAGTCCACAAGGGGCCTGAAGCAGACTTTCTGCAGACTTCACCAGACTTCACTGATTTACCCACAATTCATTGCAACACGGACGTGACGTTGTAGTTTTTCCAATTGCCGAACAAAAAAACAAAAACTTATGAATGAGTTATTATGAACTTATTATGAATGTGTAAAACAATGACTTTATTAAAACGTTACTTGAATCATGTAGGCCAGAAATAATATTCAACCACATCATGACACAGAAATATGAAGTATAGGCTGCAGAGGGAATCAAAATGCATTTTATTATTGTAGTCTTTAAGTGATGGGAGCCTATAAAAGCTGTCGGTCAGGTAAAACAACCCTTGGCCTCTGGTATCGTATCAGGATCAGAACGATTACAGACGCAAGTGCTGCAGCGGTCACCGTGTGCGTGACTGTAGTTGTCGCGTCGATCGTTTCCACGGCAACGAGTGAAACAGACTTGAGGCCTGTCTATCGGCCTCGCGGTCTCTGAACACGTCACGGTGCGTACGACTGAAGTCCGCGAGGGCTCAGTCCACAGGTCCGGAGGGTGGACGTCTGGATTCAGCGTTCACCCGACACGCACCACATCCACTCTCCCCAGGCAACGCTCTCCTGGCACACTGACTGCACTGATGGACCACACTGCACCAGTGTTGGAAGAAGTACTCTGGTCCTTTACTGAAGTAAAAGTACCAATACAGCAATGTAAAAATACTCCACTACAAGTAAAAGTCCTGCATGAAAAATCCTACTTAAGTAAAAGTACATAAGTATTAGCAGCAAAATGTAGTTAAAGTATTAAAGTAAAAGTAGTGGTTTGGTCCCTCTGACTGATATTTTATTATATATGACATCATTAGATTATTAATACTGAAGCATCAGTGTGTAAGCAGCATGTTACTGTTGTAGCTGCTGGAGGTGGAGCTAGTTTGAACTACTTTATATACAGTTAGCTACTTTAGTCCAGTGGTTCCCAACCTAGGGGTCGGGCCCCTCCAAAGGGTCACCGGATAATTCTGAGGGGTCATGAGATGATTAATGGGAGAGGAAAGAAGAAAAAACAAAGTTCTGATACACAAATCTGTTTTCAGTTTTTGGACTTTTTCGCTAATCTTTGATTTTTGCTGAAATATTGGATCATTTGAACATTTATTGAAATGAAAGCATGTGAGGTTTAGAGGGAAAAATCACTATTTGGTGGAGCTGTTAACAACTCATAGACATCTGAAATGTGACCCGACTACACACTGCTTTTTGTAAGACGTCAAAAGCCAAAAAGGTTGGAAACCACTGGTTTCATCTTTAACAATGTGTTGTATTTTAAAAGCTTGTTATATTATCCATTGTGTCAAATCTCCATCTGAAAAGTAACTAAAGCTGTCAAATAAATGTAGTGGAGTAGAAAGTACAATATTTCCCTCTGAAATGTAGTGGAGTGGAAGTATAAAGTAGCATCAAATGGAAATACTCAAGTAAAGTACAAGTATCTCAAAATTGTACTTAAGTACAGTACTTGAGTAAATGTACTTAGTTACTTTCCACCACTGCACTGCACCCTATTGGTTTGTGTTTATTAATTTAGTTTACAGTAAACCGGTTTAACCTTGATGGCGTGGTGGTCTACTTTATTTGTCACTTCTACTCTGATACAGCTGACACTTAACCATCAAATAAAGTGGAGGTTTGCTGAAAATAATTTATTGTTCAAAATCCATGTGCAAAGGAGAACATTGGCTTACATACCAAGTGACTGAAGTCCTGTGTGATTTTGTTACCAAATTAGGAGAAAATCATGTTGGTTATTTCCTGTAGTTACCATGGTTTCATAAAAGTAAGTTAGCCAAGTATGAAACTGCAGCAGCTTCACAGAAAGGACAGTCTAATGCAGTGGAGACTGGTTGTTGATGCTTTTATTTACTTAGTTCATAATTACTATCGGTTGCTTGTAATCCTCTGTCTGGGGTTTCTGTCCATGGAGAGGGGGAAGGCTATGATCCATAATAATAATAATAATAAATATAAAACTTTATTTATATAGCAATTTTCTAAGTGCTTCACAAGGAGAAACCAAAACAAGTCAAGGCTACAAAATAGAGGGCAAGTCCAAAGTTACACACTCGTTCAAGTAAAAGAACAAAGCATTCAAGTAAAAGAGAAAACACACACACACACACACACACACACACACACACACACATAAAGAGAATTAGAAGAAGGCCAATTTAACAAGGTGAGTTTTAAGAGTTTTTAAGTTTTATAGCCTATTATTTTTCTAACACATGACTTCCTGTGATGACATCAGTAACTAAATTACCACGGACTCATTTTGCTCTGGACCACCTGAGATTCCCCATGGTATCCCGGGGGGCCCTGGACCCCGCTTTGGGAACCACTGACCTGACAATAACAGATCTAGATTAAACTATTAATTATTTAACTGGAGAATTTTGAAAAACTTCCTCCTGATGAAAAAATAAATGCTGTATTTTCTTGGGCAAAGAAGTGAGTATGAAACCCTGAGAGGAGAGACTGATGAGCTTCTCTTTCTTTACTTATTTTTTTAAAAATGTTTAACCTTTTCTAGTTCCCAGTAATTTCTTTCTATGTGTGTCACTAAATAATAGTTTGTTACTGTTAAGTTATTTCTTGATGTTATTATTGCAGCTTTTATTTATTATCGCTTTTTTGCTCTGGCAACAGATACTGAAGTATTTCATTATTATTAAATTATTTGAATTGGATTGAGTGAAAGCTAAGATCACTCTCATGTTTAGCTGTAAGAGAACTTGAGTTTTACATGTTAACACAGACTGACCTGTTTTACCTGTTTTTATGTTAAGAACGATTCAAAACACCTTTTTCAATCTGCAAGTCAAACAGAATATGTGAATATACCCAAAATGTATTTGATCAAATAACTTTTGAACTATTCTCTGTGCTGTTTGGGACCACATGGGTTGCCCTCGAGGATCACTGGGGGTCCCAGGGCCGAGTGTTGGGACCCAGCAGCCATGAAGCCCTGCAGCAGTGTTACACAGTGTGTTACCCGCTGCCTCCAGCAGGGGGCGGCGTCCGGCCGCCTGGGAGCCCCAGCTGAGATCTGAGCAGCCGCTCTCCAACATGATCTCATGTAATCCGTAACACCGCTGAAGTTAAAGAGCCGGTCTGTGAGTCCAGGCTGGCTCCCCCTGCTGAAGCAGTGACAGCCCACTCCTGGCTTTCTTTGCATAGTGATTCAGTGGATTGAAGCCGGTCAGATCAGATCAGCATCTTCATCTTCTTCACACGGTCGGCTTCTCAGGAATTTACAGCCGCAGCTTTATTTTCTGATTGACAACCTGCATTTTGTTTAAATTTTCTCAGTGGGATTTGAGTGTTTTTCACACCAGCAGTGAGTTTCCAACTAACATCAGGCAACAGGTTTTACTGCAAGTTTGCTCCACTTCTGCTCCAGCGTTGCTCCACCCAAAGAGAAACCGATTTGAAAATGTATGTAGATCCACTTAGATCCACTTAGATTGAGATAACGTGAGAGATTGAGATAACGTGAGCAGAACCAGCATCATACAGTTGAAAATGAAAAAGCAAACCATTGAAGAGAGTTTATAGAGTTTATAGTTTATCTATAGTACTGATACAGGACAGAGACAGGATAGGCGATGGTTACCATGGTTACCACTGTAGTACTGACACAGGACAGATGCAGGATGGAGGATTTTTACCATGGCTACCAACTGTAGTACTAATACAGGACAGATACAGGATAAAGGGCTGTTACCGTGGTTACCACTGTAGTACTGAAACAGGATAGATACAGGATGGAGAGACTGTTACCATAGTTACCAACTGTAAAAACCCCTTTTTTTTTTATTGCCTGGCAGCCAATTAGCTTTTTTTATTTTTTTTATTTTATCAACCAGGAAATGAATGTGACGCTCTGTCTAGATATCACATCATCACTGACATGTTTTCACTGGGAGGCAGAGGATCCACTCAGCCTCTAATGAACAGGGAGCAGAAACACTCCAGCCCACAGCAGACTGAGGGGAAATCTGTTTGAGTTTGTAGAGATGAAAATTGATTTGCTGTTTTGCTCCTGGCTTCATCAATCAACACTTCACTTTTAGGTTTATATGCTTACAATTCATTTCATGGATTTCCATTCTACTCAATACATTTATCTCATGTTGTGTTGTTCCAGTGCTGCTGGACTGAACTCTCTCTGCAGATATACTCATACTGTATGCAATGCTGTAGAGTCTGCTGTCTATATGGAGACTGATATGTGTACTACAGTTGCTGTTGGTAATGTGTGTCTGTGTCTTGGGTAGAAAAGGTTTGTTCATAAAAAACACATCAAATCATTGTTGCAGGGTGGCAGAGTCTGACCGGCTCATTATCAGTCTGAACTGTTTGAACTCACCGAGAGAGACCAGCTCTTTAACTTTAAATCATTATCAGTTTGAACTCACCAAGAGAGACCAGCAGCCAGTTGGACCAGTTCAACTTAAGTTCAAACATAGGCTAGTTTGAACGTAAAGTCTCACTAAGTCCGAGTTTACGCATTAGTAAAATTTTTACGGTTGCACCGACTGAAATAGTTCCAACGTAGGATTAAGTTACAACTTAAAACTTACACCGACCTCCTACTAGGTGTAAACTCCTCCGTAAAATAACCGTTGGCACGGCGCATCAATTTGACAGGTGGGATAACCTGCTGGAGGAGCAGGAGGGACAGATCCAGCTCGGTTTACGTGACAGATCGCATCCTTTTGAACAGGATGATGATTTAGATTTATACTCACGCTTTCGTTTTCCCGGAGCAGAGAAATAAAAAATCCGCCACTCGGTGTAAGTATTTGTATTCATCTGTCCAGAATACGTAGTTTATACAGCGATTTCATAAAGTGTCCATGTGTCTGTCATGCATATTTTAATAATCCAGACATTTCAGTCTCCCAGATGATGTAGCCTAACGAGCTTCCTGATGTTTATATTGCTCCACTTCACTTCACTTGCTAAGGAGAAAGGCTCATTCAGGACGTTGCAGAGCGACAACACTGCTGAGGAACCACTGACTTATCTTCAACATGAATTTAAATCACTGAACTAACGAATAACAAATTTACAACTTTCTTTAGCCATCAATAAAACAAGTAACTTTTTTCCACTCTGTTAATGAGGGGGAAATGCCTAACTTTTGCTCTGTTGAAAATAACAGTTAAACCGCTTGATGTCACTATTAATTATATAGTTGTAGACTATAGAGTATACTGGTATAGGAGGTAAACTGAAATGAATTCTTATAGCCTACTTTATACACGATAACGTACCTATTTGTTGATGTGTTTGTTAACGTTTGCAAATGTATAATTTATTTTTAAGTTATTGATTTTAGCTCTAGTTGCGGCAGGGGAAAACATCACTGTCTGCGACAATGTTTTGGTTAGTGGTCCGTTTACGCTCGACTAGTTAAGATGTACCTGAAGTCTCATGGTGCAACTAAACCAACCTAATTCGTTTTAATGTAACAGTTAGTGTAGACTTTACACCCTAACTTACGATAGAGCTTACAATCAGCTGGTGCAACTGGCTGCAGCTCTTTAACTTTAAATCATTATCGGTTTGAACTCACCAAGGGAGACCAGCTCTTTTACTTTAACTTCATGCATTTCACATGAAGAAGGAGCTTTAACTAATATAACTGGAAGGTAAGAAGTTAACTCTCCTGGAGCAAAACACTGACTGTTCACTGACTAAGAGCATCAGCTAACTGCCTGAGCTGTAGTCAGTAGTTCTGTTGTCCTGCTGTTTTCTCTGCTGCAGTGAGCTTGGTATTGGTTCATCTTGACAGCATGAACAGTGAGTGAGTCTGACAGCTTTCTGTGTGTTAACTGAGAGCCAATTAGCCCAGTTTCCACATGGAAATTAAGCGGACTTCAGTGTTGCATTGGGTAGAATATTTCTCTCTATTTCTTCTAATCGCTTTGCATTACAAGAACCCGATTCTTAATTACTGTCTATCTGGTGACAGGCAATTCCTGCTTATAGCTGTAACAATTCTTAACCTTTAACAAATCTAGTTTTTATGAAAGCAACACCGAGGTTTTCTGTTTTTTTTTTTTACACAAGCAGTAGTAATTATTTTGGGTTTATGTAGTAATGGACAGCATATTTCTGTTTATTTTGGGGTTATGTAGTACCAGAAAGTATCATCAGTAATTATTCTGGGTCTATGTAGTACCAGGCAGTAGCAGTAGATATTACAGACAGTACTGACTTACATTCATCTCTATATAGCAAGCACTTTTAGTGGACGTACTTTGACGGCTGCCGGCTGAAGCGATCTCGCTCAATACTGGACCAATTTCAAAAATTGTTGTCCCCATTAGTTACTTAGACACATCGGGTCCAGGTGAGTTTTCGCAGCATTTTGCGACACGTATGGAGCAATCAAATAGAGGATGGACTGACATGTACAGTTGAATTAAATTAGAAAGTCATCAGAATAAGCAAGAGGTGTTTCAGGGAGAATAGCTGGAACAGACAAACTAAAGGCTTCAGTGAGTCTGATGAGAGGTAGAAGAAAAGATGTGAGAGCAACGGGGGGGGAGTGTAGATTAGGGTGAGGAGGACGTAAAAACACATCAAACATCTCAGGTTTGTGATCAGATACTCCTTTAAATTCGTCCATTATGTTGGTTGGGGTAAGACCTAATCAATAGTTTGTGTAATCTCTTCCACAGACTGAACTGGATTGAATGAGTCGATGAGATTTAAGAAGTCTGTGGTAAGACGATGAGAGGGGCAACACACATGAACATCAAAGTCCCAGAGAATTAACACTTTGTCACACAGGCAGAATCAATGATAATTTAGAGAGCTGCAGCCAGTTGCACCAGCTGACCGTAAGCTCTATCATAAGTTAGGGTGTAAAGTCACACTAACTGTTACGTTGAAACTAGTTAGTTTGACACTAAAGCTGTGTCTTTGTTTAGTTGCACCATGAGACTTAAGGTACATCTTAACTAGTCGAGCGTAAACGGACCACTAACCAAAACATTGTCGCAGACAGTGATGTTTTCCCCTGCCGCACCGTTAATATAGAACCTGTTAATATAGAACCTCCTTGATAGAACCTCCTTGGGCCGCACCTAGAGCTAAAATCAACGACTATCTAACCATGGCTACGCGATAGCAACAGAAAAAGATTAGAAACCTTGGAAATTTGCAAACCTCTACAAACACATCAACAGGTACGTTATCGAGTATAAAGTAGGCTGTAAGGATTCATGTTAGTTTGCCTCCTATACCAGTCTAGCCTAGATAGCAGCCTACAACTAGGCTAGAATTAATCAAGTAGCGGTTTAACCGTTATTTTCAACGGAGCAAAAGTCAGGCATTTCCCCCTCAGTAACCATTATTGATGGCTAAAGAAAGTTGTAGATTTGTTATTCGTCAGTTCAGTGATCTAAACTCATGTCCAAGATATAAGTCAGTGTTCCCTCCTGTCCCCCCACAGTGTTGTCGCTCTCCATACTACCTGAATATCTGGAGCATCTCTCCTTAGCAAGTGAAATGGAGCAATATTCACATCGGGAATGTAGCTTGTTACATCATCTGGGAGACTGAAATGTTCGGATTATTGAAATATGCATGACAGACACGTGGTAACTATGAAATCGCTGTATAAAGTACGTATTCTGCATAGATGAATACAAGTAATCACCCCAAGTGTCTATAATACTCTATAATACTGGCTAACACCCAAGTCTGAACGCTCCACCGGGGAAGCCTATAACATGAAGCCTAATCTAGGCTCCGATGCTGTGTGCGTATCTCTGCTCGGGGAAAACGAAAGCACGAGTATAAATCAAAATCATCATACGGTTCACAATGATGTAATCCGTCACGGAGGACGCGTTGCCGACATTAACCGCCCTGGATTTGTCCCTCCTGCTCCTCTAGCAAGTTAAAAATGTCTTGTCAAATTGATGCGCCGTGCCAACTGTTATTTTACGGAGGACTTTACACCTAGTAGGAGGTAGGTGTAAGTTTTAAGTTGTAACTTAAGTCTACGTTGTAACTATTTCAGTTGGTGCAACCGTTAAAATTTTAGGAATGTGTAAACTCGGACTAGCCTACGTTTGAATTTAAGTTCAGCTGGTGCAACTGGCTGCTGGTGTTCGGCTTGGGGGGGGGGGGGGGGGGGGGGGGGGGGGGGTAAACCAAGACACTGATCCTAAAACTGAAGGGCTCAAAAGACTGGAAGGCGCCCAGAGATATAAGATGAGATTTAAAGATTTAAAGATTTAAATCATTATTTGTATATAAAAGCAACATCAAGGTTTTCTGTTTTTTTTTTTTTGTTCCATACACAAGCAGTAGTAATTATTTTGGGTTTATGTAGTAATAGACAGCATATTTCTGTTTATTTTGGGGTTATGTAGTACCAGAAAGTATCATCAATAATTATTCTGGGTCTATGTAGTACCAGGCAGTAGCATTTAATGTCAGAGTCAGAATCAGCTTTATTGGCCAAGTAAAGCTGATTCTGATTCTTGCATTAAATGAGTTTAATTTAAAATGTCATAAATATGGAACTATACAGGCTGTGTGCTGCCAACAAGAAGCTTCAGGACATGGTAATGGGAGCACTTCTATACATTAATGTAAAATAAGAAATTACGCTTACTGCTGTAACGTGCATGCCCAAGTACTGAGGTGGTACAGCTTCGACTACAACTGACACTGACAGAGTGAAGTGGTGTTTATACTAAGGGTCATATACTAAAATATTTAAGACAATATGCAGCGCGCTCTGGTAGCCTGCTGTTTACTGGTTTGAATCTTGAACTTTTGTTGCATGTCGCCCCCCATCTCTCTCTCTCCCTTTATCTTTCCTGTCTTTGAACATTGAACGTTCACATTTAGACCATATTTCACCGGTGTAATATCCCGGTGAAATATGGTCTAAATGTGAACCTTCAATCAACGTCTTCAAATAGTCGGTGAAAAAAACGTTTCGTCTTTTTCGTCTTACGTCTTTTCACCGGTGACCAGAGTCATTTTTTAAACGTCTTTTCAACGGAAAAATGCTCACTGGGTGCCTTCTCTCCAGGACTTGTCCGCCTCCAGGACCAGGAGGCGGGCAGAGAAGATCATGGCTGACCCTTCTCACCCCGGTCATCTCATCTCTGAGAGACTCCCCTCTGGCAAGAGACTGCGGTCTGTCAAGACCAGAACCTCACGACACCACAGCAGTTTCTTCCCCGTGGCAGAGAGGCTTACGAACAATCCCTGTCTTTCACTGACTCTCTGAGTACAATTCCATACTAAGTGTACATCTGTAAATACATAGTGGTATCTATTGTATTTTTATTCCCTGTATAGTGACACTATTTATTCATATTTGGTACTTTGGTACCACTGTAAAAAGCCACTCAGTCACCACACTTACTGTATACACTGTAAATATTTTCAGGAATCTCTTATTTCTTTCTTCTTTGTCTCTGACGTTTGATATTTGATCTATTTGTAAAGCTTGATCGCTGCTGTCTGTCTGTCTAAATGTCTGTATGTTACACTGCACCAGCCTCACCAAGTCAAAGTCCTAGTATGTGAAAATTTAGCTGGCGAAAATAAACCTGATTCTGATTCTGCACCACCGCATCCTGAGAGTCTGAGTTGGAGGAGGTGAGAGGAACAGCTGGAGTAGCTTCAGTTAATGACGCTGATTCCAGTTCATTCAACCAGGTTCCAGTGATCAGGAAGAAGTCAAGACCATTTTTCATAATAAACTCATTTACATGTGAAGGATTTATTAGATGGAGATTGAACATTGCAGAGGCCAATTTTTCTAACTGGACTTGTGGCTGCAGGACTGGGAGGAACTGGAGTGTGTTGGATTCTTGGTAGAGGAACAACGTGAGGTGGATGGAAAATGACTGAACTGCCGAAACCTAAGGCAGGATTGATGGGAAGTTGCATGCTGGCTGTTGTTTAAAATGACAGGAATGTAACAAGAAGAAGGGAACAGACTAACTGGTGACCGTCAGACATTTAAAGCTCCATATCCTCCACTCTCCAGAGTTTTATTTTGTGTCTTTCTGTCCATTCAAAGCTGTGTGTGTGGTGTCATGAACCAAAAACACTCTAAGTCCATTTCTCCACGTTCATTTTCCAGCATCTCTCTGAGCCTTACCGAGAACAGGCCGTTTCTGTCTCCGTGTCTTTAAGGCTCATTAATATTAACGACCCCTCCGTTCCGATCGGCTAACCGTTTCCAGAGTGAAACGTGAGACGCCGCGGCCCGGCGGCTACAGGTAGGGAAAACTCTCCGGTAATAAACGACAACAACCGCTCAACCGCTTTGAAAAAAACACTTTGTTAGTCTATTATTTCTTACAAAAATGATAATGAGCGAACCTTTGTGACGCCACAAAGTTACGGAAGTCCAAACGGCTCGTTTAGAGGCTCGCTGCACTAATATGGATTGTGTGGATTTAGTTTTGATACTTTCACCATGTTTAGATAGACCATCCAACTCCTTTATCACCACAGAGGAGAGGGGAGTCCTGCTTTACACCATGTGGGACTTTAACTATTTTAAACTGGAAAGTGGTAGAGAAAGGAGTTAAGGGACAGAGGGGATGTACAGGGAGAGTCTGGGTTTTCAGGCTGTGATGGATGAGGAGACGCCGTCCAATTAAAACAGGGATCCTGTGAGGAGGGATGGCCCCGCCCAGAAACCTGGTGCAGGGTCTCGGGGCGTCCTGGTGTCTCAGATGGTTAAGGCACGTACCATAACTGTGGCGTCCTGGGTTCAAATCCAGCTTGGGACCTTTGTCTCATGTTATCCCCGTCTCTCTCAACCAAGTTTTCCTCTCTCTCTATACTGTCAAATTTCAAAATAAAGGCAAAAATGGCCCCAAAAAAAAAAAAAAAAAAGCTAATCAGTGATGTTGCTGAAAACTGACATGAATTCATTCAAAAGCAGAGCTGATGAGAATGAGCGGAGGATTTCCCAACTGGAGGATGACAACACTCGGCTAAATATCAGAGTCACTAACATGAGAGCTACCATCGCAAAACCTTGGAGAAAGACCAGAGAGTATCATGAGAACAACAGAAACCCTGATCCGGTGGTTTTGAAGTGTTGGAACACGGAGGAGACGCAGCGCAGTACCGGTCCAGGTTCTCCTCCTCTCTGCTCAGTCAGTAACCAGGCTGGAAACAGAAACCTGGTCCTGATGTTGAGCCGGAGTCATTCCTATGTTCCCAGGGTCCTATGTTCCCCAGCTCTAGGGTTAGGGTTATGTTTGGTTTATGGTTTTGTTGTGTTTATATAGCTGTTTTGAAGCCTTGTTCCAAAAACAAAACAAAACTGGATAATATTTATGAAATATTTAAACTTGAAACGGGTCAAATTTGACCCGAACATAATAGGAGGGTTAATGTGTGTTAACAGAATATTGAACTGGGGAACATAGGACCTTGGGAACATAGGACCTTGGGAACTTAGGACCTTGGGAACTTAGGTCCCTGGGAACTTAGGACCTTGGGAACATAGGACCTTGGGAACTTAGGTCCCTGGGAACTTAGGACATTGGGAACATAGGACCTTGGGAACCTAGGAGCCTGGGAACTTAGGACCTTGGGAACTTAGGACCCTGGGAACATAGGACCTTGGGAACTTAGGACCCTGGGAACATAGGACCTTGGGAACATAGGACCTTGGGAACATAGGACCTTGGGAACTTAGGACCCTGGGAACATAGGACCTTGGGAACTTAGGACCTTGGGAACATAGGACAATGGGAACATAGGACCTTGGGAACATAGGACCCTGGGAACTTAGGACCTTGGGAACATAGGACCCCGGGAACATAGGACCCTGGGAACATAGGACCTTGGGAACTTAGGACCCTGGGAACATAGGACCTTGGGAACTTAGATATGCTCCCGTTGAGCCGAGGGAAAAGGAAACAGCGTATTAAGACTGGAGAAGCTTTTGACTTAGTCAAGTTAGACAAAACATTTCATAGCATTCTTCTGACTTGACTGTAACGTTAGCTTGCTAGTTAAAGTCTAGCTAAGTTACCTGAAACGCTGCAACTTAGGCTGTCAATCAAATGAAGGGGCGGAGCTTCCTCTCCAAGCAGCTGCACTGCGATTCAGATGTAAACTGTCAGGAATCCAGCCAAGGTCCATTGATTTTTCTCATTTATTCCATATTTAGACCCATATTCAGTTTATTTTGTGTTGCCTTTTGCCTGTCTTGTGTTCTGCTCTGTGTGTCTCTGTTCAGTTCCCGTACTTCCAGCCCCTCCTGCTTCAGCTCCATTGATTGGTTTACCTGTTCCACCTTGTCTCCGCCTCCTCTGCCAGCCAATCTTCTGCCAGCCCATCTATGCACACCTGTTTCCACTTATCATTTAGCTTGATGTGTATATATACCTTGTGGTATTGTTAGTCTTTGCCAGTTCCTCCCACTGATTTTTTCCCTGTGTCATTTCAGCCTGTTTCCTGGTTTTTGTAGCCTGACTTGTTATGACCTGTTGTCTGCCCACTGGATTCTCTCTTTGCTCTCTGTTTTGTACGGTTGTCTGGATATTATGGACTTGGACTTTGGGTTTTGGATCAGTAAAGACCATTGAACTTTTACCCTTGCCTCCGCCTGGTGTGTTTCCGCTTTTGGGTCCGAACTACAATCCTGACAGTAAACATTGCAGCCTTGTAAACATTAAAAATTAAGACTTTATGAATGTTTCTGAAGGTAATAAATGTATTCAACAGACAGACAGATAGTATACAATGAGACTCAAAGAAAAGGAGTGAATACCCTCCATCCCTATTTTCCGTCCCTCCTCCCTCTTGTCTTCCCTCATCCTCCTCTCCTCCTTTCCTTTCCTCTCTCTCCTCTCCTCCTCTCCCACCTCCCCATTCTTTCTGCTTATCTTCTCCTCTCATTTCCTTTCCTCTCCTCCTCTCCACTCCACTTCTTCTTTCCTCTCCTCCCCTCTCTTCTCCTCCTCTCTTCTCTACTCTCCCTCTTTCATCTCTCCCTCTGCTCATTGATTACTGCATGGATCCTTCTGTGTGTGTGTGTGTGTGTGTGGTCTGGCAGTGTGTCAATGGTTTGGCTGGTAGAGACAAAAACACACATGGGCTGTGTGTCTAGTATTATTATAGTAGTAATCATATTTTTATTCAGGGAAAGTATTCACTAATTTCTTCATTATTCATGTATGTGTTTATGCTGATTAATACAATTTTCTTGACCGCAGGACAAAAAAAATTCTAAACTCCATTGTAACACACACACACACACACACACACACACACACACACACACACACACACACACACACACACACACACACACTGCCTTGTCTGTAACAACAGCTTCCCAGCTTCGCTCCCTGCAGCAGCCACGTGTGTGTGTGTCTCTGTGTGTGTGTGTGTGTGTGTGTGTGTGTGTGTGTGTTTGGGCCTCGGCTCTGACAGATTGCTGTCAGATGGTTTTGGCTCGGCAGATTGTTTATTTCATTTCTGTTGTAGTTATTTTCTATTATTGGGAGGTAGATGCCGTCATTTGCATGTTGGCGTGACGGGGAAATGAATGTCCTCAAATAAAAAGTTATTTCACAGTTGAGCGGACAGATCTAACAGAAGCGGTGTGTGTGTGTGTGTGTGTGTGTGTGTGTGTGTGTGGAGGAGCTCATATTTGTGCACTGTGTTACAGGTTTGCAAGTCGGCCTCATGTGTTTTATAACAGCTTGTGGTGTGATTTTACAAATGTTTTTATTGATTATAGCTCATAACATGAAATGTATCCGTTTGATTTGAGCAACAAAATACAAGTTTGCTAATTTTATCGCACACACACACATTTTGCTTTTCAGATTTTTGGATTGAAATACACATTTTTGCATTTGTGGTTGGCAGTATGATAGGCTCCGCCCCCTCCTCTGTAAGCCGATTGGTCGACTCCATTACTGTAAGTCAGCTTTCTGCGTTACAAACCGAGCATGTTGTCACTGGCTCGTTTCAGAACAAACATTTTTTCTCAATACAATTTTGGAAAAACGGCAAACAAAACAATTTCCATGAACATCCAAGAATATAAAACCCATAAGCAACATTAGACAGCAGACATTTCTAATCAGAACCGCTTCAGGCTTCCTTCACTTCAACATTTTCCTGTTTTTACTCATCAAGAAATGCACAGAGGTTTTGTCCTTCTTCACATGTAGGAACCAGCTGTCTCCCTGACGGAGGACGAGGTGGAGCGGACAGACAGGTGGAGACGTCACAGACAGACAGACAGGTGGAGACGTCACCAGACAGACAGGTGGAGACGTCAGCAGAGAGACAGGTGGAGACGTCACAGACAGACAGACAGGTGGAGACGTCACAGACAGACAGACAGGTGGAGACATCACAGACAGACAGACAGGTGGAGACATCACAGACAGACAGACAGACAGGTGGAGACGTCACAGACAGACAGGTGAAGACGTCACAGACAGACAGGTGGAGACGTCACCGGACAGACAGACAGGTGGAGACGTCACAGGCAGACAGACAGGTGGAGACGTCACAGACAGACAGACAGGTGGAGACGTCACAGACAGACAGATGGAGACGTCACAGACAGACAGACAGGTGGAGACATCACAGACAGACAGGTGGAGACATCACAGACAGACAGGTGGAGACGTCACAGACAGACAGACAGGTGGAGACGTCACAGACAGACAGACAGGTGGAGACATCACAGACAGACAGGTGGAGACGTCACCGGACAGACAGACAGGTGGAGACGTCACAGACAGACAGACAGGTGGAGACGTCACAGACAGACAGACAGGTGGAGACGTCACCGGACAGACAGACAGGTGGAGACGTCACAGACAGACAGGTGGAGACGTCACAGACAGACAGACAGGTGGAGACGTCACAGGACAGACAGACAGGTGGAGACGTCACAGACAGACAGACAGGTGGAGACGTCACAGGACAGACAGACAGGTGGAGACGTCACAGACAGAGAGGTGGAGACGTCACCGGACAGACAGACAGGTGGAGACGTCACAGACAGACAGGTGGAGACGTCACCGGACAGACAGACAGGTGGAGACGTCACAGACAGACAGACAGGTGGAGACATCACAGACAGACAGACAGGTGGAGACGTCACAGACAGACAGACAGGTGGAGACATCACAGACAGACAGGTGGAGACGTCAGCAGACAGACAGGTGGAGACATCATATTCCAGTAAATCTAGAGTCCTGTAACTCTAACAAAGAGTTTATAGTTCAGGTTTCAGACAGAGTGGACAGGCACTATGAGCCTCAGGAATATATCTAATATCTTGCGGTGTTCCACAAGGGAGTTGCTTGGGGCCACTTTTATTTTCAATTTTTATAAATGATTTACCATTTGTTGTTAAAAATGCCGAGGTAGTTATGTATGCTGATGACTCAACTTTGTTCTGTGTGTCACAAACATTAGTGGAGCTGAGAGAGAATCTACATGTTGAATTGCATACCATTACTAAATGGGTAAAAATGAACAAATTAGTGCTGAACATTGCCAAAACTAAATGTATTGTATTTGGTAGTAGGAATGTTCTTGCTAACGCCACTGCACTCAACTTGTCTATAGATGGGATATCAGTTGAGCAGGTCACTAAAACCAAATTACTGGGTGTTAAATTAGATAATTTACTGTCTTGGTCTGATCAGATTGATTACATTGTCTCCAATGTGGGAAAGGGCATTGCTATTTCAAGGAAATGTTCTGCATATGTTCCACCTTCTGTTATGATTGAAGTTGTTTGGTCACTTGCAGGCCTGGACTTTCATCATTTTAGGGGCAAGACCACTTGGACTTTGGTGTTGCCAGGGCAGCAAATGCCAGGGCAGCAAGGCCATCAAATACGGTATCAAATAACGGTTGCTGGGTAAAAAAAAAATGAATGAAAGTAACGATAATGTTGTAACGAAGCCAGCTACCGGTGTTAGCCTACCTAACATAAAGATATAACATTGATTTGACAGCTAGCTAGCAAGCGTTAGCTAACGTTACGTTTGTTAACATTAATGTTACAAACATTAGGCTATAATACTCATTAGGCACGTAACACTTCTTAGGCCACTGGGTCAGCTAAGTCAACGTTGTAGTGATATACGAGCAATGAGTTTCTTGTCTTATTCGTTCGCTAATTTATCAAACTTTCTTACCTCAGCTCAGTCGACCTCCTCTTCTCAGAAGTTCACTCAGTCACTGCTTTGCGGCTTTGGCACATCAGGATGAGTTCGATTTAGTCTCCTGGTTGGCCGGCGCTAGATTTGTGTCAAACTGTCGTCATAAATATCCCGGTTTTCCAGCGGTTCATACCGGGCTCGAAATGGAACCCACCACCGGTTCTGTGCGCAGCGTTTCACTTGATGTTGCCCAATAAGAATTCAGAATCTCAACAAAAGACGCTGGTGTCTAAAAACCGTGTTGACAGGAAAGAGGCAGAGGAGAAAACAGCTGGGGCAGTGTGGGCGGGGCATCAAGGCACACCTGGAGTAGCCTACCGCCCGGTCGTCTGGTCAAGTGCTGCTGAAAAACATCCAAAGCTTAGATTAGTTCCTGATTAGTTCTTCATTGTTCTTTCCGTGCTAATGTGTGTGAGATGCATAAACGATTATCTTGGCTAAGTGTGGAGGCTAAATTCAACTCTAGTCTTCTGTTATTCATGCAAACTGTCATCTGGAATAATACACCACACTTCTTTTGTGAAAAACTAGTATATACTGGTTTTTGTCCTGGGTATATGACACGTCAAGTGGGTACTGGTCATCTGGTAGAACCTAGTCCATGAACAAATTGTATGATGAGAACCGTTCTTTATAGAGGTTCTTCTGCCTGGAACCTGCTCCCCACCAACATCACACAGATCAAAAACAGATTTTCTTTCAAAAAGTCACTAAAACAAAAATTGATGAATCTCAAATAGCTGTTATTGCGTTGTTGCTGTTTTGGAACCTTTATGTTTGTTTTTATTTTATTTTTTTGGTGCCGTGTGTTTGTGACAATTTTGCATTTGTTTCCATTATAGGTTACTGCTATTTACTGTCTTATGTGTAGAGTAATTTAATTTATTTTCTGATCTTTATATTTGGCTTATATGGCTTTTTCTTGTTGATACTGTGTGATTTCAAATTGTCTTTTTATTGTTGTTGTTTTTGTGTGGACCCCAGGAAGACTAGCGACCACTTTGTGGAAGCTAATGGGGATCCGAATAAAGAATAAAGAATAAAGAATAAAGAATAAAAGGAACATTTCTGGGATGTTTTCTTTTTTTTTTTTTTTTTTTTTGTACTGCTGCAGCTCCTTTGATGTTTTCTCAGTCCCTCCAGGATTTTTTTTTTTTGTGTGATTGTGATAAAAACTTCTTGATTCTGTGACAGATTTTCTCAAAAGCATAGTTCTACTGCATATCACACAAACTACTGGAAACACTTCAGCACTCGCTCATCCTTTTTATTTTCTGTAAAGAAAAAACAGACAAAGCTCAAAGTTACTGCAGAGAAAGAACATTGCAGTTAGATTTCAGTCATGATAAAATAAACCTTCAGCACAGTGAGCACCAAAAACACACACAGTTTAATGTTTCTTGGTCATAAAACTTTATAGTTTCATTTAAAAAGTGTCCATTTATACAATGAATTTATAAATAGATGGGGAAGATAAAGAGAGGGAGGGAAAGGAAGAGACAGGCAAGGAAGCAAAGAAAAAACAAGAAAGGAAGAAAGAAAGGAAGGGAAAGGAAAGACAGAATGATGGAGAGAGCAAAGACAGAGGAGGAAGAAAGAAAAAGACAAAATGAGAGAAGCAGAGAGAGAGAAGAAGGAAAGAGGGATGAAAAGAAAGAGGAAGGAGGAAAGAAATAAGCAAAAAAACAGGAGGGAGAGAGAGAGGATACAGGAGACAGAATGATGAGTAGGAAGCTGATATAATTTCCCTGTCAGAATTCATTAGGGCTAATGGGTGACACACACACACACACACACTGTCACACACACACTCTCACGCTCACACACTGTCACGCACACACACTCACGCTCTCTCTCTTTCACACACACACACACACACACACACACACACACACAGCGCTCGGTGGTTTTAATTCCAGAATCTCATTTCAGATCTGATTAATTACTCTCTCACGCTTGACGAAGAAAATCACCACCAAAACCAAAAGGATTAACACACACCGGGAATCTGTGTGTGTGTGTGTGTGTGTGTGTGTGTGTGTGCGTGAGTGAGTGCGTGTGTGAGTGTGTGAGTGATTGTGTGAGAGAGAGAGAGTCTGTTTCTGTGTTTCTTTTTAGCTGTGTGTGTGTGTCTCTTATGTTTCTGTACCTGTGTGTATCAGTGTGTGTGTGTGTGTGTGTGTGTGTGTGTGTGTGTGTGTGTGTGTGTGAGAGAGAGAGAGAGTGAGAGAGGAGAAGAGTGTTTCTGTATCTGTGTGTGTGTGTGTGTATGTGTTTAATTTCCATGTTATCTAATCTACTAAGGACTGTCACAGTCTACTGGCTGGGGGATTAATGAACACACAAACACACACACACACACACACACACACACACACACACACACACACAGTTGTAGTTGTGTGTTGACATTAGCCTAAACTATAATATCTAAACACAGAATGAAAATGAATGAATGAATGCATGTATGGATGAATGGATGAATGAATGAAGTAGTTGTAGTTGTAGTTGTGTGTTGACGTTAGCCTAAACTATGATATCTGAACACAGGCAGTAGACTTCTGTGTGAGAAATTAAAATGTATAAAATACACAGTTTGTGATTTTTGGTTTGCATGTTGGCAAAAGTCTATTTTTAATAAATAGACATAAGAGACATTGTTCTAATATTCACTGTCTATGTGTGTTTGTGTTAAGTTGCATGCGTGTGTATGTGTGTGTGTGTGTGTGTGTGTCTGCTTACTGGTGTGTTTGTCTCTCATATCTGTTAGCCTGTCCTTATTAATGAGCACTACAGAACATGGACCAACAACAACAACAACAACAACAACAACAACAACAACATCACAGTGCTTCACACAGGGAGGTGAAGCACCTTCAGGCTCCAAAACAAAACAAACTGCAAACCCAGTGGAGCAAAGCCACAGATGATGCATCACACACTCAGAACCACATTAAGACTGTGTGAAAACACAAGGAAAGGTAAACAGGTCTCTTTTTAACTCCTGTGTGTTCTTCTTGTCATTGGTCAAATCGTACATTAATATAGGCAGCTGCAGACTGTCTGTCTGTTCAGAGGTTTGAACTGCTGCTTGTTTCCATGTGCTGCTGAAATATATGCTTTTATTTTGTGGACATTTTGTGCCTTTATTAGACAGTTTTAAGTAGAGAGAGACAGGAAAGACAGAGAGAGAAAGAGGACATGAGACAAAGGTCCAAATTCAAACAGGATTTGGACATCACATGGACATGGTGCCCGCCTACAGCTGGGTGAGAAGGTTCAGCAAAGAAAGAGTTCAGTCACATGTGATTTGTCCTTACTTGAGACAAATTTAAGGAAACGCATCAGAAGAAGACGCACAGATTTCAGAGACGCAGTGACGCCTGACAGGTGTAAAGATGTCATTGCATTGATGAGCGAAATATAGTTTTTATGGTCAAAAAATCCATTCAGTATTATTTACATGAATGGCAAAATCAGCTGCTGAACTACATTACCCAGCATGCTTTTAGCTAGCTGGAACGTTCCATCTCCTGCAGAGGGAACAAGCTGCGGTAGCTAGCTAGCTGCAGCTTCACAGCTCCAGAGACAAAATGTGTTCAGATCCTCATGAGGCTGAACTCAGACTTCAGTGAATCCAGACTGACTCTGAACAGGTGAAAACCTGCTGAGACAGTCTGCTGCTGCTGGAGGATCAGCTGCTTCATGTTGGAGTTCTGCATGGAGACAAAGTCTGTTCTGGAAGTTTCTACACCTAAAATAACAGAAAGGTGCAGATCGTCTAAAAGCTCCTGATTCAGAGATGCGCATGACAGATTGCTTTGCGGTCGATGGAAAGTCGCGTTAGCCCAGTGGTTCTCAACGTGGGGTCCGGGGACCACCAGGGGTCCTTGAGGGAGTTCCAGCGGGTCCCCAGCAAATTGATGAATTGTTAAACTTCAGCATTTAATTTACAAGAAGTTAGAGAATGTAGAAGAATGATTGTTCTGATCATAGTTTCTCTGTTATCTCTCTACCTACAATACAGACAGTCATGGAGTTCTGGACAAAATCAAATCTAACAGTAAAAATATTCTCAGATTTGGGTCCGAGAGACTAAATCTCATCAAATGGGGGTCTGTGGCCCTGATGTGGACTAAACTAGGGGTCCTTGATATGAAAAAGGTTGAGAATCACTGCGTTAGCCACATGTGTCTGAAACACTCGGGCTCCAGCTCAGATAAGCAGCTGCAGTGTGATGCTGGAGAGGCAGAGAGTCACACTGGAGGTTTCACACTGGATCTCTCTCTGTCACACAGCATTCTGCCCTGTGGCTTCATCTGTCTGCCAACACACACACAACAACACACACACAACAACACACACACACACAACAACACACACACAACAACACACACACAACAACACACACACACAACAACACGCACACACAACAACACACACACACACAACAACACACACACAACAACACACACACACAACAACACACACACACACAACACGCACACACACAACAACACACACACACAACAACACACACACACAACAACACACACACACAACAACACGCACACAACAACACACACACAACAACACACACAACAACACACACACAACAACACACACACACAACAACACACACACACAACACACACACAACAACACACACACACAACAACACACACACAACAACACACACACACACAACAACACACACACAACAACACACACACAACAACACACACACACAACAACACGCACACACAACAACACACACACACACAACAACACACACACAACAACACACACACACAACAACACACACACACACAACACGCACACACACAACAACACACACACACAACAACACACACACACAACAACACACACACACAACAACACGCACACAACAACACACACACAACAACACACACAACAACACACACACAACAACACACACACACAACAACACACACACACAACACACACACAACAACACACACACACAACAACACACACACAACAACACACACACAACAACACACACACACAACAACACACACACAACAACACACACACAACAACACACACACACAACAACACACACACACAACAACACACACACAACAACACACACACACACAACAACACACACACACAACAACACGCACACAACACACACACAACAACACACACACACAACAACACACACACACAACAACACACACACACAACACACACACAACAACACACACACACAACAACACACACACAACAACACACACACACAACAACACACACACAACAACACACACACAACAACACACACACACACAACAACACACACACACAACAACACGCACAACAACACACACACACAACAACACACACACACAACAACACGCACAACAACACACACACACAACAACACACACACACAACAACACACACACACAACAACACGCACAACAACACACACACACAACAACACACACACACAACAACACGCACAACAACACACACACACAACAACACACACACACAACAACACACACACACAACAACACACACACACAACAACACGCACAACAACACACACACACAACAACACACACACACAACAACACACACACACAACAACACGCACAACAACACACACACACAACAACACACACTGAACACATGGTGCAGAAGGCAGGTGTGGGACAACATGTTTGTCTTTTACCTCGTAAATGTTTTTGTTTGTTTGTTTATTTATATAGCCCTTTATCACATGCATGTCCCAAAGGACTGAACAGAGACTGAGCCTGAACTGATCAACCACAGAATAGAATAGAATAGAATAGAATAGAATAGAACAGAATGATCTTTATTGTCATTATACTCAGGTACAATGAAATTTCGCCTGGTTTCTCTCTGTATATTCAAAATAAAACAAATAAATAAAAGCAGTAATAGCAGCATAATGTTACGAAAGACTTGCGGAGGTACAACTTAAAAATAAAAGGCGCTAGTTAAATTAAATTTACACATTTACAAATGTACAAAGGTTGAATGTTATAAATATTAATAAATAGATGTTAAATCCTTGTGTTTATAAATTGTGTCCGTGGGAGCAGTCTCTGAGGGTGGAGGTGTGTGTGTGTGTGTGTGTGTGTGTGTGTGTGTGTGTGTGTCACAGTCCCAGGATGTCACAGGATGACGTAGAACAGAACCACAGAACAGGATGATATAGAACAGAACCATATAGAACAGAACCACAGAACAGGATGATATAGAACAGAACCTTTCTTCAAGGTAACGATGCGTTTCATTTGGTCGCCTGTCATGATGTCATATCCCCTTTACCCCCTAACTTCCTGTCATGGCGTCATATCCCCTTTACCCCCTAACTTCCTGTCATGGCGTCATATCCCCTTTACCCCCTAACTTCCTGTCATGGCGTCATATCCCCTTTACCCCCTAACTTCCTGTCATGGCGTCATATCCCCTTTACCCCCTAACTTCCTGTCATGATGTCATATCCCCTTTACCCCCTAACTTCTGGGGAAACACGGGAAACACCAGATGATCCGTCAGAGAGTGAGGAAGGAAGTTTTATCGCTCACTGTGACGGATCACGATTATTCAAAGCTGTCCCCGTAAGAAAAACTCCCATGATCCCACGCTACTTCACGACATCATCAAACTACATCTTTTGTTATTGTTTGGATTGAGAGAGCCCTAGAGGCAGAAATGACATACTGTGCGTTTAAGTTTTCAGCTTCGACTTTGGAAGGTCAGCATGTCTCTTAAAAGTGGCATTAAAAAAGTCTTAAAAGTGGCATTAAAAAAGTCTTAAAAGTGGCATTAAAAAAGTCTTAAAAGTGGCATTAAAAAGGTCTTAAAAAGCATTAAATTCAATTTGCTGATCCCTGGAGATGAACGCAGACAGACAGACAGACAGACAGAGCAGATCAGGCTGAACCTGACTGTGGAAATGTGAAGTTTGTACCAGTGTGGGGATTAGAGAGAGAGTGAGTGTGTGTGTGTGTGTGTGTGTGTGTGTGTGTGTGTGTGTGTGTGTGTGTGTGTGTGTGTTGTGGCGATCGCCCAAATTGTGTTGACATGTCTAATGGCACATATGTTCCACTCACCTCCCCACACACACACACACACACACACACTAGCCCTGTCAACCAGTGAAATGGTTTGAATTACCCGCTTTCAAAAAGACCGGCCCCTTAATGTTCCTTTATGTTGAGCCGCAACATTTAGTATGGGTCTGACGCCGGAGTAAGGAACAGGGAGAAGCAAGACCCCCAATTCGTTTGCCTACCTAGGCTTTTGCGCCGCGTTAAGTCCGCGTCTAAGGCCCGTGAACTTGGCACAAATCTCCTCATCTTCCTCAGGAAAGTCCGTCGAGGATCCGACAGCTGAACGGAGACTCGACAACAAGCTTTAATTGCCACGGTAACCGTGAGTCGGCGGTAGCCGAGTGACTATTTGATTTTTTTCTTTTTCGTTGACCAAAGCTTTGGGGGTTTGTGGGTTTTGTTTGGGAGTTAGCAGAACGGAACTGTGGTTACTTCCTTGTTTTGAGTTTTGTTTGTGGGACAATCATGAAAACCCGGAGTGGATTATTTTTGTCAAACGGACTAAATTGAACGAATAACCGGGAAATCCCGAAGTGGAGTGTTTTTGTTCCTTTCAAAACTGGACTGGATTGTAAAGAACTGTCTACCCCTTTTTTTGTTCTAATATACTTTTTTGAAAATCAACTTGATGGTGTGGTTGAGCTTATTTAAATTGAGTGTTTCTTTCATTATACTATCTTATAATTGATTTGTTTGTGTTGACAATTACCAGGGTTCATGTGTTTTGTTTATTCATGTATCCTTTGTGGGGTTTGACTTGGACTATTGACTGGTTCTGGTTGAAACCGCTACATAAATAAATGGCGCCCAATGTGGGCCAAATGAACACAAGAAAGGACCTAATGCGGAAAGTCCTGTGTTAGACACTGGAAGGAGGGAACATGAACAAATCTCTGGTTCACCAAGAACAAGTTATTCATTAGTGGACATGGATTTCTGTGGAGACTCAGACCTGACGTTGCCTCTGCTTGCTTTGCCACAAGGTGGTGTTGTTCCCCCCAATGCCAGGACTCCAGAACTCATGCAAGCAGCACAGGAAACTTTACATGTAAAAATCCAGGAAAAAATCCAGTCACTTGCAATGGAACAGAGCAGCCACAAGGAGGAGCTCAAGCTTGCTTTAACTGGGTTTTCAAAGGACATCACCACATACTATGATGAGCAATTGCAACAGTTAAAGACAACAATGGATAAGCAATTCAGCTACATGCATGATCAACTTACAGCTAATTTAAACTGGCGTTTGAAACACCATCATACAGAACTGCTGAAAGAGATGAAAATGGTCCTAAGTCCTATGGTTCAGAGTGTCGATCACCTGCAAACTGAAGTCGGGAAATGCTCCCAAAATCTTGAAGGCATGGTTAATGATATGTCTACTATGAAAAATCAAAGTCTCCGTATGTCTGCGCTGGCCAATGCCTCAGTTCAAACCTGTCCTATTAGTGATCAAATAACACTCCCCCAGCGGCAACGCTTGCAGTCAACAATTCATGCTGTGATGATAGAGAGTCAACTGTCTTCACCTGATGACTCTCCCATTTCAGGGGACTCGGGACGCAGATTCATGGGGAAATGTCCCATCAAGCTACAGTTCCCTACCTTTGGCAGGATGGAGGACAGCCCGGACCCGCTATTATACTTGGAGAAGTGCAAAGATTTTCTGTCTCTTAATCCACTGACTGATGAGGAGTTGATGGTAACCCTCAGGAACGTGCTGTATGGTACGGCAAGGGATTGGTGGGACGTAACTCGTGGAAGTACATATTCCTGGACAGACTTCCAGTCCAATTTCCTCTCTGCTTTCCTGTCGGAAGATTATGAAGATGAGCTGGCAGAAAGGGTGCGAACACGAGTCCAAGGTGAGGAGGAGAGTATCAGGGACTTTGCTTGTATGTACCGTTCTTTGTGCCGCCGCTGGAAACCAGACATTACAGAGGAAGCTGTCATGAAACTCATCCTCAGGAACATCAATCCTCGTATGGCCAGCCAACTGCGAAGTAGGGTGAACACAGTGGAGGAGCTGGTCAGGTTGGGACAACAGCTGGAGAAGGACACGCACAAACGTATCTATGGTAGTGTGCCGTCACAGTGAGAGAGTATTTATATACTGTATGTGCATATGTGTATGTATCATTATATTAACTTATAGTCACTTTTCGTAATTATTTCATGTTTTTTTTATGTTATTGTTTAAGTTACGTTTTCCAGATTTTATTGTTTATATTGCAGAATGCTTTGGCAATATTGTATATTTATAACATTAATGTAGATAAAGCAATTTGAATTTGAGACAGGTATAATAAGACAGGGAGAGACAGAGAGAGAGAGAGAGAGAGAGAGAGAGAGAGGGGAGGGGGAGGAGAGAGAGAGAGAGAGAGAGAGAGAGAGAGGAAGATTAGGAAGGAAAAGAGAGAGAGGGAGAGACCATCAGACTGAGAGAGAGAGAGACAAAGAGACCGGGCGAGAGAGGTATGATAAGACAGAGAGAGAGAGAAAGAGAGAGCGAGAGAGAGAGACTGAGGTATTTATGGATTAAAATTGCATTAAAAACCATTTGATTTCAGCTGTTTGATTTTTAATTATAATAATCATTGCAGAGGAATGAGAGGAGGAGGATAGGAGGAGGGGGAAAAAGGACAAAGTAATAAAGTTAAAGGCAGGAATGGAAGAAAGGAAAAAGGGAGGGACAGAGAGAGAGAGAGGGAGGAGGGGAAGAGAGAGATATTATGGTAATATAAATTTAAAGCAGCAGTTTTCCGCCCTTCCTCCCCTGTCAGTCTCCTAAACACAGAATTACAGTGGTCACTTTCAGATGTGAGTGTGAGCTGTGAGTGAAGCAGCATGGAGGCTTCAGGTCGCTCTGCTGTGTTATCACGACCCTTCGCCCTCCGACAGGAAAACTTTCATGTGGGGAAATGATATTCTGCAGCTGGAGCCGCTCAGGTTAGAAAAATACACCAGAAAACACACAGCATGCAGCTGACAGAGCACACAAACTACCACAACAACTACACTATACTGCTAATAATAATGATAACTTTGCATCTGTATTATAATTACTGTTATTAATGTAGTGTTACCAAGTGCTTTACAGGAAGCCATGGGGTAAACAATAAACACATTCAAGAAAACATTGGTTAAAAGAAAACAATTAATTCATAAAATTAAATGAGATAGAAACTGTTTTCAGTAGTAGAGTCTTTGTTATATTATTATTATTAGTAGTAGTAGTAGTAGTAGTAGGAGTAATAAATAATAATGACACTGGTATCTAAAAGCAGAGTTTACAGGAAGACACTAAAACAAGAAAAAATATCTGGAGAAAAAAACAGGAAATAGCTTAACAGAATAAAACACAAGGTGAAATATTACACAAACAACATAAACACAAGATTATATAAAATGTTACATTTATAACCCTATATGGTGACACTTTGCAATAAGGGTCACTAAGTTAACTAATTATTAACAGTTAACTAATGTGTCTGGTAATCATTTACTAATGGTGTTCATGTTAACTAAGGTATTAATTTATACATTATTAAATACTCATCTTTATAAACTATTAAATAATGTATAAATTAATACCTAAGTTAACATGAACACCATTAGTAAATTACACATCAGTTAACTGTTAATTAAGGATTAGTTCATGATTATTAAGCATTAACTAACCCTTAACTTAGTGACCCTTATTATAAAGTGTTATCCTATTATTATTAGTAGTAGGAGTAATAACTAATAATGACACTTGCTTGGTATCTAGAAGCAGAGTTTACAGGAAGACACTAAAACAAGAAAAACTATCTGGAGAAAAAAATAGGAAACAGAGAAAATAGCTTTACAGAATAAAACACAAGGTGAAATATTACAAAAACAACATAAACACAAGATTATACAAAATGTTACATTTATAAACATATATAATATATTCATATATTATATAGTCTGATATATATAACAGCCTCATCACCATGGCTCCACAGTCACAGTAAACATCAGGAGGAAAGTTTGCTGCTTTAGATTCAGTTTTATTTACACATCAACACTGAAGAATAGAACATTAAAAAAACAGAGAGAAGAAAAACAAAGAGCGCAGTGTGTGGGCGGGAGGGACAGAGGAGCCCCGGGGCTTTAATAACACGACTCTGAAGAAGAAGAAGAAGAAGAAGAAGAAGAAGAAGAGAGGAATCGAGTTGACAAACACACACGAGGGAGCCGGGCAGCAGAAACACTCTGAGATGCCCCTGAGCAAGACACCCAACCCCCAGCTGGTCCGGTGGAGCCAGGAGACGCTCCGGTGTGAAGGGTTCAGCTGGAGGAACGGCATGGAACAAGAACAAACCTCTGATACACAAAGGCTCAAAACACTGAAGGAACAAACAAGCAGACAGTAAACATGTCGTCCTCCACCAGTGATGTAGCTCCACCCTTGGGTCAGTCACTGATTGCTGAGTGAACTTGAAATATGAGTGAAATTGTATAAGCATTTTGGTATGGGACAATGAAAGGACAGATTGACCATATATTTCTGTCGCCTACTCTCCTCAGAATTAGGCTTACAAGTTATATCTTGAAATGTAGTAACTGTAATTGTCCTGTTTTTACTCAATACAGTACAAAATATAAGAACTACAATATGCAACAAGCAGTGATGAGCGGGCCCTCGCCTCCGTGTGCAAGTCGGGGCGTGTTGCAGCCGCGGGACATGTAGACGTCCTCAGGCCTGGACTCTCGTCCCTCATGTGAAATCCGGTGCAGATCGGACAACGTACGCTCAAGTTCACACAACTTCCTGTCGCCAGTAGGCGGCGCTATGGCTATAACCGAATATCGGCACGTAGACGCGTTCAGGCCGGGACTCTCATCCGACATGTGAAGTTTGGGCCAGATTTGACCACGTAGAGTCGCGTTACAACCCACTTCCTGTCTGGTGTCGCCAGTAGGCGGCGCAATGCCTATGACTCCCAATTGGCCTGTAGATGTCCTCAGGCCTGGACTCTGGACCAGCATGTGAAATCTGGTGCTGATCGGACGACGTAAACTCAAGTTAACGCAGCTTCCTGTTTAACGGCGAAACATCGAAATTCGCCGCGCCGCCAGGGCAACGCCGTGTGACGAAAACTCAGGCTTTTGATAAGTTTTTATTGTGGAGGGCTTTTATACACGCTGACTAAGTTTGACGTGGATCCGATCAACCGCCTAGGAGGAGTTCGTTAAAGTACGACCCCTGCAAATTCACACAGCTTCCTGTCGCCAGTAGGTGGCGCTATGACTATAACCGAATATCGGCACGTAGACGTGTTCAGGCCGGGACTCTTATCAAACGTGTGAAGTTTGGTCCAGATATGACCATGTACAGGCCAGTTACAAGCCACTTCCTGTTTCGTGGCGAAACACGGAAATTCGACGCCACGCCACGCCCACGCCGTGTGACGAAAACTCAAGCTTTTGATAACTTTTCATCGTCCAGCTCTTTTATACACGCTGACCGAGTTTGACGCGGATCCGATGAACCGCCTAGGAGGAGTTCGTTAAAGTACGACACCTGCAAACGCCCAAAAACGCCCCAAAATGTCGCAATCAATACAAAATGGCCGACTTCCTGTCGGGTTTAGGCGCATGGTACCTACGGACTTTTTTTTAAGTCTGGACATGATACACGTGCCTACCAAGTTTCGTACGTCTAGGACAAACGTACGGCCGTGAGTATTTTTTTGAAATTTTGTAGGGGGCGCTATCGAGCCGTTTTGCCACACCCATGCGCGAGACCCATAAAATATATAATTTTTCGCCACTTCTGACGCGTGTGCAAAGTTTGGTGAGTTTTGGAGCACGTTTAGCCCCTCAAAAGTCCGATTTTTTTGTCCGAGTAAGAAGAAGAAGAAAAATAATAATAATTAAAACTGCAAGCAGTGATGAGCGGGCCCTCGCCTCCGTGTGCAAGTCGGGGTGTGTTGCAGCCGCGGGGCATGTAGACGTCCTCAGGCCTGGACTCTCGTCCAGCATGTGAAATCCGGTGCAGATCGGACAACGTACGCTCAAGTTCACACAACTTCCTGTCGCCAGTAGGTGGCGCAATGTCTGTGACTGAATATTGTCCCGTATATGTGCTCAGGCCTGGACTGTGGTCCAGCACGTGAAATCTGGTGCAGATCGGACAATGTACGCTCAAGTTCACACAACTTCCTGTCGCCAGTAGGTGGCGCTATGACTATAACCGAATATCGGCCTGTAGATGTGTTCAGGCCTGGACTCTAGTGAAACGTGTCAAATTTGGGCCAGATTTGACCATGCACAGTCGCGTTACAACCCACTTCCTGTTTCGTGTCACCAGTAGGTGGCGCAATGCCTATGACTCCTAATCGGCCTGTAGATGTCCTCAGGCCTGGACTCTGGACCAGCATGTGAAATCCGGTGCCGATCGGACGACGTAAACTCAAGTTAACGCAGCTTCCTGTTTCACGGCGAAGCATCGAAATTCGCCGCGCCGCCATGGCAACGCCGTGCGACGAACGCTCCCGATCTTCACCGCGAAGCGTCATCATGGTCCTACGGCTTTTCTGACCACATTTGAGGTGGCTCTGGTCAACCCGCTCGGAGTAGCACACCACAGTCTAAAACATGTCATTTCCTGTCGCCAGTAGGTGGCGCTATGACTATAACCGAATATCGGCACGTAGACGTGTTCAGGCCGCGACTCTCATGCAGCGTGTGAAGTTTGGTCCAGATTTGACCATGTACAGGCCAGTTACAAGCCACTTCCTGTTTCGTGGCGAAACGTGGAAATTCGCCGCCTCACCACGCCCACGCCGTGTGACGAAAACTCAAGCTTTTGATAACTTTTCATCGTCCAGCTCTTTTATACACGCTGACCGAGTTTGACGCGGATCCGATGAACCGCCTAGGAGGAGTTCGTTAAAGTACGACCCCTGCAAACGGCCAAAAACGCCCCAAAATGTCGCACTCAATTCAAAATGGCGGACTTCCTGTCCGGTTTAGGCGCATGGTACCTACGGACTTTTTTTTAAGTCTGGACACGATACACGTGCCTACCAAGTTTCGTACGTGTAGGACAAACGTACGGCCGTGAGTATTTTTTTGAAATTTGTAGGGGGCGCTATCGAGCCATTTTGCCACACCCATGCGCGAGACCCATAAAATATATAATTTTTCACCAGTTCTGACGCGTGTGCAAAGTTTGGTCCGTTTTCGAGTACGTTTAGGCCCTCAAAAATGCAATCAAACACGCGGAATAATAATAATAATAATAATAATAATAATAATAATAATAATTCCTTCAGTTTCAATAGGGCTTCGCACGAAGTCGTGCTCGGGCCCTAACAAGCAGTGATGAGCGGGCCCTCGCCTCCGTGTGCAAGTCGGGGTGTGCTGCAGCCGCGGGGCATGTAGACGTCCTCAGGCCTGGACTCTCGTCCAGCATGTGAAATCCGGTGCAGATCGGACAACGTACGCTCAAGTTCACACAACTTCCTGTCGCCAGTAGGTGGCGCTATGACTATGACTCCTAATCGGCCTGTAGATGTCCTCAGACCTGGACTCTGGTCCAGCACGTGAAATCCGGTGCAGATCGGACAATGTACGCTCAAGTTCTCACAACTTCCTGTCGCCAGTAGGTGGCGCTATGACTATAACTGAATATCGGCCTGTAGATGTATGCAGGCCTGGACTCTAGTCAAATGTGTCAAATTTGGGCCAGATGTGACCACGTACAGTCGCGTTACAACCCACTTCCTGTTTCGTGTCGCCAGTAGGTGGCGCAATGACTATTGCTCCTAATCGGCCTGTAGATGTCCTCAGGCCTGGACTCTTGTCCAGCATGTGAAATCTGGTGCTGATCGGACGACGTAAACTCAAGTTAACGCAGCTTCCTGTTTCATGGCGAAACATCGAAATTCCACGCCACGCCACGCCCACGCCGTGTGACGAAAACTCAAGCTTTTGATAACTTTTCATCGTCCACCTCTTTTATACACGCTGACCAAGTTTGACGTGAATTTGATCAACCGCCTAGGAGGAGTTCGTTAAAGTACGACGCCTGCAAATTCACACAGCTTCCTGTCGCCAGTAGGTGGCGCTATGACTATAACCGAATATCGGCACGTAGAACTGTTCAGGCCGGGACTCTCATCAAACGTGTGAAGTTTGGTCCAGATTTGACCATGTACAGGCCAATTACAAGCCACTTCCTGTTTCGTGGCGAAACCTGGAAATTCCACAGCTCACCACGCCCACGCCGTGTGACGAAAACTCAAGCTTTTGATAACTTTTCATCGTCCAGCTCTTTTATACACGCTGACCGAGTTTGACGCGGATCCGATGAACCGCCTAGGAGGAGTTCGTTAAAGTACGACACCTGCAAACGCCCAAAAACGCCCAAAAATGTCACAATCAATTCAAAATGGCCGACTTCCTGTCGGGTTTAGGCGCATGGCACCTACAGACTTTTTTTTAAGTCTGGACACGATACACGTGCCTACCAAGTTTCGTACGTCTGGGGGAAACGTACGGCGAGGAGTATTTTTTTGAAATTTTGTAGGGGGCGCTATCGAGCCATTTTGCCACACCCATGCGCGAGACCCATAAAATATATAATTTTTCACCACTTCTGACGTGTGTGCAAAGTTTCGCAACTTTTCGAGCACGTTTAGGCCCTCAAAAGTCCGATTTATTTGGCCTAAGAAAAATAATAATAATTCCTTCAGTTTCAATAGGGCTTCGCACGAAGTCGTGCTCGGGCCCTAATAAATACAATCCGTACATTACACAATGTACACTACAACATTGATTCTCAACCTTTTTCATATCAAGGACTCTAATTTAGTCCACATTTGGGCCACAGACCCCCATTTGATGAGATTTTGTCTTTCGGACCCAAATCTGGGAATATTGTTATTGTTTGATTTAATTTTGTCCAGAATTCCATGACTATCTGTATTGCAGGCAGAGGGATAACAGTGAAACTATGATCAAAGTAATCATTCTTCTACATTCTCTAACTGTGTTAACTTGTAGTGAATTAAATATTGGTGAAGTTTAACAATTGATCAATTTGCATGGGGACCCCCTGGAACCCCGTCAATGACCCCTGGTGGTCCCCGGACCCCATGTTGAGATCCACTGCACTACAATACAATTTATAAAACAATATACAATATAACATACGACACCAGGAGCGTGAGTGTTATGAATAATATAAATGCTAAATGATAAGTGATATATGGTATTGCACAGTAGGTAAGTGGTAATATGATATCAGTAGTGAACACTGAGGCACAGTGGTAGTGCAGTGATGATGCAATAACAGAACAACAGTCCAACAACTGGACAATAACTACAGTGTCTTGTGGTTAGAGGTTTGACTCTCACTTCAACACATCAACCCAGTCTGATGTCTCCAAGTGTGTAGCGTGTGGAGACTGTTATGTTACCTATGATAACTTTAACTGTGCTGCTTTACCACTGAGTCCCCATTCACTGTCAATGCCGCCCCCTAGTGGCACAAAGTCAACATTACAGTGTGAGTAACTAACAAACTAACGGACAGACGGAGACTGATCCACAGCCCCCCCCCCCCCCCCCCCCCCCCCCCCCCCTTTGGTCGGGGACAATGAACTGAGTCAGAATCTGTTCTGACAGGGAAACACCTGCATTAAGTGTTCATTAGCTTCATGTTAACTAATGCATTTACTAACGTGAATTAAACACGAATAACAAAATTAACAAAGATTAATGTTAAATGCACATGAACATCTGCATTAAATTCATGTTGTTATACATGTTTGTTAATAATGTCAATGTGTTTACTAACATGAATTAAGCATGAACAGTGACATTAACAAGGATGAGTTCATATTAAATGCACAACAAACAGCTGCATCAGTTGTTAGTGACAACAGGTTTACCAGATGACATGAAACACAGAGTTCATGTTAGGAAACGCTTGTTGTGACTTAATCACTTTATGATGTGAGTTTGATGTTTCAGTGATACATGAGGAGTCAGAGTTTCATAGACACACTGTCTGCTTAATGTTCTGCTCATTTCCCTGAACTCAGCCGGACATGTTTGGGATATTGACTAGAATTTAAAATAATAAAATAAAGTAAGTAGAAAAATAAAGTTCTGTGACAGACATGTGTAGCTATAGCAAGATGTTGATCAGCTGTGTTACTGATGTAATGTATTATTGATATTCTGCTATTGATAAATGGATATTGCTATTTATAGACTGATATACTGTGTTATTGAGTAATATTGATATACAGTAGTGATGCTGTGTTATTGATAGATTGATATGTTGACATACTGATATTGTGATCATGGATGAATATTGTGTTACTGATAAATTGATATTGTGTAAAATTGAAGGGTCATTTTCAAAGTGGTGTACTTGATTTAACTCAACACCTGGCCTGGACCCATGAGTCTCAGTCTGTAGCAGGTTTTGAATTTGCATGGTGACTCATCAGGGTCTGGTCAGTCTGTCACCACTGATTCACTGATTTCTATTTTTCCAACAAGTCCTCCAGCCCATACGACCACACAGGTGGTTTGTTCCTCCCCACTGGAGCGTTTCCAACGTGATCTGACAAAAATACGTGAAATGACGACCTCGACGAGTTTGAAAACGTTCCTCCACCACAAATTGAATTACGTCCCAAAGGTTGGTTAATGGCTAAATTTAGGCAATTAAAACCACTTTGGTTAAATTTAGGCAAGTAAAACAAGTTTGGTTAAGGTTAGGGTTAAGGTTATGGTAGAGTTTAGGCAAATAAAACAATTTGGGTTATGGTTATGGTTAAGCAACTAAAACAACTTGGTTAAGGTTAGGAAAATGGTTTGGTCATGGTTAAATTAAAAAGAATGTAAATGTGACTCACGGTTGTTTGTCCTTTGGAAACACTGGGAATCAAACCCCGGTCGCCAACATCAAAGGCAAACATATAAGCCCATCCACCATCCAGACCACAACACCCTGGCTGTCCACTGTGCCACTTCAATGTTGAGAGAGAAACTTGACAGAGAAACTTCACTCACGTCACATGACGTGGACGCAGACCAACGCAGCACCCCCAGAGGTCGCTTAACTCTAAAACATGACTACAGGTCGTAATAAGCTGCTGGTACAAACGACCTATGGGCTCGTTTTTTGGGGGAGGACAGTCTCTATTTTTCCCAACCGATTGGTCGGTGTTAGTTGTCAGTCATCAAAATCTTTGACCAATCACAGCAGCAAAGCAGAGTGATGTCATCTGGAAACGTCCTCAGAGCCGGATGTGTTGCTCAGAGGAACAGCCGTCATGGCGGCTTCACCTCCCAGCTTCAAACAGCTGATTGTTCCTGTTTTCATTCATTCAGTTTTCATTCACAGATCTGAATCTAGCTCGCTGTCGCCCGATACCTTTGTTAACGCTCGTCATACGTAGGTTAGTCCCGCCTACATCGACCAGCCAATCAGCTCTCTCGGACGGTATAACTGCCGGTGAACAGGCTGCATCAGACCGCCATGAATCACATGCAAATTAGAAGAGAGCTGAATACACCAGGCTGCTAAACCCTCGTTTTCCTATTTAGAGGTCATGGCTCAGCAAGGAGAGCTATACTGAAGGGTATGTGTGTGTGTGTGTGTGTGTGTGTGTGTGTGTGTGTGTGTGTGTGTGTGTGTGTGAAGGCATTAGCATACAAACAACATGTTGTCAGTCTGACTCCCTGACAACCAATCGTCTCCTTCATGACAGACAGAAATGTATGAAATATGTATGGGAGCGCTAGGCTGAATATAGATTTATCTGGAGAGGAGGAGAGAGGGGGAGAGATGGAAAAGAGGACAGGAAAGGAGGAAAGGGGGAGAAAGAGGAGGGAGGAAAGAGGAGAGTAGGAGAGGAGGAAAGGAGGAGAGGAGGAGAGAGGAGAGGAAAGGAAGAGAGAAGAGGAGAGGAAGAGAGGAGAGGAGGAAAGGAGGAGAGGGGAGGAGAGGAGGAAAGGAGGGGGGGAGGAGGAGAGGAGAGGGGGGAGGAAGAAAGGAGGAGAAAGAGGAGGAGAGAGGAGAGGAAAGGAAGAGAGAAGAGGAGAGGAGGAAAGGAGGAGAGGAGGAAAGGAGGGGAGGGGAGGAGGAGGGGTTTCTGGTTTGATTCCCTCGGGGCCGCTGTCTCAAAAAATCTTTTGAAAAGCTGTCAGTTAATGTCAGAATGCATCGTCATCAAGCTGTTTTTCTTTTTGCTTCTGATAATTGGACATTTTGGAGATACGAGGTTTTCACACGACAGCAACAATATGAGTCCAAGATCCAGATCCAGTCGAGTCCAAGTAAAGTCCAGGTCCAAAGGGAGTCCAGAATAGTTGCTGGGGACTCAGCTGTTTCTCTCACGATACAATTTGATATGTGATCTGAGGTTCAGGATCAGTACAACCAGGATCCGATGTGATCAATAAAAGTTCAGTGACAACAAAGTCTGACTGTGCAGAATTCTGTTTATTTCTGAGACTCAAATCTTTCCAGCGATGCCATTGGCTGCTAGAATGTAAACAACAATTTAAAAATGTCGTTACAAAGTGACAATAATATAATTTGGATGGAGAGCTTGTGAAACTGTGATGGTCAAGAGTCTCATTAGTGATTACTACAGCAGAATAACATGGAGCTGATATCACCATTCATGTTCCTGACAGCAGAATAACATGGAGCTGATATCACCATTCATGTTCCTGACAGCAGAATAACATGGAGCTGATATCACCATTCATGTTCCTGACAGCAGAATAACATGGAGCTGATATCACCATTCATGTTCCTGACACAACAGACGGACTGACAGGTTTTGTATTGAGATTTATTGAGTTTCAAATTCCCATCTCTAGTGGAGACCAAGTTGAGACTGAGACCAGAGCAAATAAAGTTTTGCTCAAGACCAAAACAGCCGATAAACAGTGCACACGTGTTTCCAAAGGTAAAAATGATGCTTAAAGGACCAGGCTGGTGTTTTTTAATGCATTTTTTACTGTCAACAAATCCTATGAAATAACAAAATCAGCAATGATTTTGTTTTGCCAACAAGTCTGGTCCATGTAGCCGGGTCCCAGTGCAGCCATGTCCCAGCAGCCATAGAACTCCATTGTATTAAACAACTTAATAAGCCGGCTGTAAACACGTTTTCCATCTCAGGAAAGTAGTTCCGTAGCACAGAAAATAGTCCCCGGCGTAATGAAGAATTCCCATTTGAATTTGATTTGGTAATAACTACAACAGCTTGACTTTTCATGGTAACAGTTAGAGATTTTTAAAATGTAAACTATGTCTTTGTGAGCTGGATTTAAAGGTTTTTATCTTACAATTCGAGCCAATGACTTCCGGGTTGACGGGTAAAAACGGAACGTGGGAAGTCAGAAAGTAATGGGAGGAGAGCAAACACATTGTTGATGTTGTTATTTTCATAGGATTTGTTGATGGTAAGAAATGCATTAAAAAAACACCAGCCTGATCCTTTAAGGAGTTTCTTCAGGATGAACAGAGATGTAGATCTCTCTGCAGGAGCTTCAACATCCAACTGATCAATGCATAGAAGCATGAAATTTCTTAAATTGTTTGTAGTGCAAGAGAAAATAAACAAAGGTGGAACAGGTGGAGAAAGTATTTTTGAAAAAGTCGAATCAGCATCCAACAGTGGCTGAGACTGTTTTATTATTTTATCTGATGAACTTTGTGTGACTGGTTTTATGTTTTATCTTCACTTTGCTTTTATCACCCTTTGTTTTGATCTGTTTGTGTGAAGCACTTTGTAGCATTTGTTTCAAAAAAGTGCTAGATAAATAAAGTGTTATTATTATTATTATAAAATGAAGCACAAGACATCTAGATTTCTTCCATTTGCTGTAATGTTGCAGCATCTTGGGTTTGAATATTTCACTCAGTACCAGCAGCTGGAGCTTCAGTGAAGCGCTGGAAGGAGCAGATACAGAAGATGGAGGAGGGGTTGTAAAAAAAATAAAATTCTAACGTTGAAGCTACTTAAAACCCCACGATTCCACCGGCGGGACCATCGTTACAAACACGTCACGCACCCAAGCTTTGTTCAAACCCACAGAGCTTTAATTTAAATTCTAGTCAAGATCCCAAGGTTTCCAAAGATGTCAGGCTGGATTACAGGAAAACATGTGTAAAATGATGCACAAACATCTAGATTTTTTCCATTTGATGTAATGGTGCAGCCATAAAAACAATGGCTGGCTGTCTTGGGGAGCGTATCTATGTTCCCAGGGTCCTATGTTTAACCCTAACCCTAACCTGGATAGCTCTGATAAAAAGCCCCTCTGTTCTTTGAAACAGTTGTGGTCAGAGCTCTGGGTAAACATCTACACACAACCAACCTAACCAACCATATTAAGCGAATACAGAGCTGGGGAACATCTTTTTCAGGTTCCCATTATGTGCTATATAGAGCTGGGGAACATAGGACCCTGGGAGAGCACATATGTAGAACTGGGGAACATAGGACCCTGGGAACATAGGACCTTGGGAACATAGGACCCTAGGAACATAGGACCCTGGAAACATAGGACCTTGGGAACATAGGACCCTGGAAACATAGGACCCTGGGAACATAGGACCCTGGGAGAGCACATATGTAGAACTGGGGAACATAGGACCCTGGGAACATAGGAATGACTTCGCGTCGGGATTGTATTTGAATATTTCATTTGATATAAGCAGCTAGAGCTTAAAGAAAGCGTTGGAACAGCAGATACAGAATACGGATGAGGCGTTGCTGCACAATATAGAATTTCTAACTTTGAAGCTACTTAAGGGGAAATTTAAGGGGAAAGTCGGGGTGCGAGGGGTTAAAAGGTCTGACTGCCTCTCATATTAAACTCGCTGTGGCAGGGAAACATCTGACTGCCTCACTGTTAGTTTCCACTGTCCATCAGATACATTTTGACATCAACAGAAAACACAGAGCCGAGCAGCGCTAACTCTGACTGCTACTGCTGGGATCATTTTTCTCTCCTGTATTAGAAATAAACCTGAACAACCAGCAGCTGCATCTCTTCATGCTGCTTCATTCTGCTGACTGGTTTATTCATGGCAGCAGAAAGCTTCAGTGGCAGAGGATCAAAGGTTCATGTGAACAGTTTAACCTAAAGAAAACTGGAGAGAGGGGGAGAGAGAGGAGAGAGAGAGGGAGGGAGGGAGAGAGAGAGAGAGAGATTCTGGGAAAGTCTAAAACATGGAGGTGAAAAACAGGATCGATGCAGCTGTCTCGTTGGAAATTTTGAAAGATTTCAGTTGAACCCCTCAGTGGTCAAAAGGCTCAAAACATCGATCTGCAGATACATACATTTTATTTTTATTTAACCTTTATTTAACCAGGAGTGGAGTCTTATTGAGATTAAAAATCTCTTTTTCAAGAGTGTCCTGGCCAAGACAGCAGCACAGTTACACAGTTGCAGACATAAAACAAACAAACTCTGTACTTTCTGAGGGGAGCATGCTTGTCAACAATTTCAGTAAAACCATCATAAAAGAATTTCCAGGCATTTTCAACGTCAGCAATGAGGTTAATTTTCTCCCAATCAAAGTAAAACAGGTCATGAAAAAACCCTTGCTCCATAAAATGTTTCATGTCACGCTTTATAATGATGCGTGGCTTGGTTTTGGGAACTTTGGTATTTCTAACTGTGGCAACGACACAGTGGTCACTAATGTCATTTGCAAATACAGACGCATCTGTGTATTTATGAGGAACATTGGTTAGGATTAGATCAATTAGAGATGATTTTTCAGGACATTTGAGATTAGGTCTAGTGGGACTATCAACAATCTGAAAGAGATTTAGCGAATCACAATAAGCTTTAAAATCATCAGATACTGGTTGTAGCCAGTTCCAGTTTAGATCACCAGTAACGACAATTTCATTAAAATTCAATCCCGATAGAAGATGCATTAAAGAGGGCAGAGCACCACTGACAGCTGAAGGTGTCCTCCAGCAACCAACAACAGTAATATGAATAATATGAGTAATGAGAGTTTTAGAGACCTCAAGATCAAGAGCTAAAAATTCGAATTGCTTACTCACTGACGTAGAGAGAAGCACATTCACGTGAAACTTACTTTTGATAAAGATTGCAACACCCCCGCCCCTTTTGGGTCGGTCAGTTTCAGACCACCACCACACAATGCAGCCAAGTTTAGCCTCGTCAGCACACAGTCGAATACAGTACAGTAGGGCTGCCCCCTAATAGTCGACCAAACGTTAGTCGATGAGAAGAGTCTTAGTCGACTAAGTTTTCATTGATTAGTTAGTCGCAGGAAAAAAAAAGGATTGTTAGGGTAAATATAGATAAATTAGGTTAACTATAATTTAAACAAACATTCCAAATAATAATTATAATGAAATGAATCTACTCTGAGGCTAATTTATCTTTCTTTATCTGTCCATTGTTCACACTAAATCTTCCATAATTTGTCAAACAAACAGAAGCACACGGCTAATTATTATGCAGAATGACGTTATCGGACCTTCCCGGGTGCAACGGATGAAGCTGGCTGTTGGACTTTGCGGTCGGATATTTACTCTACAATCCTCCTTCCCTGGTTGGAATTATGCAGGGTTCCATGCAGCAGTGATATTACGATGGTAGTGAGGGCTTAATCCCCTAAGAAGAACAAGCTGCTCACGTTTTCTTCATGGTCACACATGGTCTGATGTTTGGAGCAGCCGAGTGGTGTAGCTGGTAAGTTACCGGATGTCAGTTCTGACAGCCATTTGAATACACAGATGCTCCCAATCAACCGGGGGAAAGAGGGTGTGAAACATTAGGAGGCAGCAGGGCCGACTGACTGCAGACCATGAATCTTTCTAACTGCAGGGAGTGTGTGTTTTTGGAGCAATGGGCGTTTTCGGGATAACGGGCTGTCGGACAAATGGGCTTTTGTTCCAATGGGACATTTTTTGGACTATTGGGGTTTCGGAATAATGGGCCATCGGAACAATGGCATATAGCCTAACGTTAGCCACCTAGCATGGCCGCTCTATGTTCAGTCTCCTTGCTGGTTGTTCCGACACATTCAGAATCATTACCGCTTTTGCCGTTAGCATTGTCGGCTGCTTGCTTCGTGCATGCGCTTGTAAAATTTATATTTTAAAGGCTCATTATTACGGTTTTGTATTTCTCTGCAATCTAGCACAGTGTTAACAATGTTACTTATTCTTTCTCAGCCCTGGAACTCAAACCATTTTCTGATGCCCCAAAAAATATATATTTAAATAATTAAATTAATATCATAAACGTGCGACGACTACTCAACTAATGGCTTGAACTAACGACTACTAGTTGACTAGGAAAATCTTTGGTCGGGGGCAGCTCTACAGTACAGTCAATAAAAGCAAAAGAGGTGCTGAAGTTAACAGGCTGAAGATCGGCGTGTAGTAGAGAGAAGGTATATTGAAGAAATCCAGGTCAGTGCCGTAAAACCCGATCCGTGGTTTTTCGTCCTCCTGAGTCGGCTGATGTTGTTGCGTGTCGTCACATGTAAACAGGAAATCAAACCGCTGTGAATAAATTAATTAGAATCAGGACCAACCAGGGGTCTAAAACAATAGGAAAACAATGTAGAACACCAGTATCAGAGCCACACTGAAACAAGTGTAAAGTGGTGGTATTAGCCCCACAACTCGCAGAAGAAACAGTGGATATCACTCAGTCACACTAGAGCAGTCACACAGACGTACGGACAGGTAGAGACGTGCTGCCATCTTGACTTTTGTTGACATGCGTAGTTGAATAATCCTGCATAACAATTTAATTTTTTTTTTTAGAACTGTATTATTTCCATTTGTTTTTATTTGTATTACTTGTTTGTTTGTGTTACGGCTGTAGTGTGGGTGTGTGTGTTACCTGTTCTTACCTGTGTCTCTCCTCAGATTACCGCCCCTCTTTCCCCCTTCTACCGCTGCAGCGATTGCATAAGTGAGCACAGGTGTGCTCACTTACTCATCAGGGCCTGGAGTATAAGGGCGTTTTCACACCTATAGTTTGTTTGCTCTGGTCTGAACTCTGGTCTTTGTAAACTTGGAGCGTTTTCCCCTTGGTTCGGTTTCTTTTCACACAGAAAAATCCAAGCAAACCAAAATGCATCACAACAAACCACGTGAGAATCACGTTCACTCTGCTTATTGGTCAGATGTGTCTGGGGCGGGAGCAAGAAAGTAAATACAGGAAGAAGGTCCTGAGTTCTGGACTAGAGCACATTGCTCTGCAACATGGAGCAACGGCAGAGTTGGCATTTGCTCATAACTGTTGTAATTATCTGGGCAACATACCAAGTAAAACTGTACCAGCAGAATGCCCAATGCACTTCGAGAAAACATCTTGAAAATGCTGTACTGGCTACACCTGCTGTACCTGCTACAGGAGCCATTTAGCTCAAACTTGCGGAGTAAATTGAGTTCACCTGGTAGTCGGTTCGGATCGAGGTCGGATCACGTTCCCACCACAAACGAACTGCTCCAGAGTTCGTTTGGGACCGGACCGAGACCACCTCTTCTAAAGGGTCTCGGTGCGGTTGTTTTGGTCCGCACCCGAGCGCGATTACTGTGTTCACACCTGCCCAAACGAACCAGAGTCCGATTTAACCGGACTAAAAGCGCAAGTGTGAAAACCCCCTAAAAGACCAGGAGGAACAGACAGACGGTGCGCCAGTGGGCCAGTTGGCAGCTTCCGAGATTAAGTTATTATTATTATAACTAAAGTTCGGGAACAAGACCACGCCTCAAGCACACATTCAATTTCCTGCTCCACCCTATTTATACGCGCCTAACCATGACCTTTTCTCTCTCGTATGTCTCAGTTGTCTCGTTTTTGCGTACGTTCTCAGACAGCCCGAGTTTTGATAAACCTTACTTAATCGATCCCTTACCTGATTTCGTCATGGATCCCGAGCTCCAGCTTTTTATCTCGGACAGCGACCTGTTCGACCAAGATCCACCAAGATCCGTGGTCTTGGAGTCTCCCCTGTCCGTTGATCAAGCGCCGGTTCAAAGTTTCCAGCCATCCCGGTTACGCTCGGTGGTCCAGGTTCCTCAGCAGCCAATCGTCCATTACTCTCCATCCAGTAGTTCCAACGAGATTCCCCCCTCACCTCCGCGTTCCGACAGAGGTAGAAGTCGCCATCGTCGTTTGCGGGAGGACATCCCCTCTTCCACTCATCATCTCTCCAACCGTTCCAGATCAACGCGATCTATTCCCAGGCGATGCCACCAAACTCCGGATTCACCCCAAACACACACCGTGCGTCGTCGCGCCACCGACATCTCCGACTGGACAGTCGCCCGCTTGCAGCGGGTCCTCAAAGAAAAGAAAATCTCCTTCCACCGCAACGACAACAAAGCAAAACTTTTTCAACTTTACACCAATTCTCTCCGCAGTAATCCTCCTCCGGCGACATCAACAAACACTCCCGCGCTTCCGGGTACTTGAATCAACATCGCCGCCGTCGGGTCTCACGCCGATGACATCATCGCGCCGCCCAACGCGGCAGGGCCGCATCCGGCCACTCCAGCCCTCAGTCGTGAGGGCCAGGTCGTATCTCCCCCTGTGCCTGCTCCCTTTGTTTCCGATCTGTCTCGTCTCTTTTCTTCTTTTCTCTCATCCCTGTGTCCGCAGGCTGCACAAAACACCCTCGCACATACATCCCTTCAACCCAGCATCCTTTCATCTTCCCTTCCTTCAGCCAATGCCAGTACCGCTTCATTGGCTCCTTTGGCCCCCTCTTCCTCCTCCATCCCAGTATGCTCTGCCCAGACTGCCCCGACAGCAGCAAGCCAGAGCGGTCCCACCAACCCAACACCCCCACTTCCTACTAACCTATCCTTTTTCCCCTCCCTCCCCAACCCCTACCCCCCCCCCTTCCCCATCACCCAAATGTTTTTTACCCATCTGATAATCCTTCTCTACCCACAGCGCTTCCCACAGCCAGCCCCTTCACATTAGCCTCTGCGCAGCCTCCAGTCCACCCTGCTTCAGCGTCACGACCATCCCCGGTTTCATCCACTCTCAGGCAACAGATCATTTCGGGTAACTATGTCAATCTTGCTCAGCTCTTTCAGCCTTCCATGTCCAATCACCATTATCCCAGGGAGCTGCAAAGCACCCAAGGACCGGTCCTGCTAAGACATCCCCTGCCCAACCGTTCCAGAGAACTCACAGCCACAGAATTCACCTATGCCTTCTCTCTTTACCGCGACGTCATCTGTTCAGTTTTCCCCGACCGCAGGGCAGAGCTTGACGACTTCATGTCCATTGTCCTGGATTGCCTAGTTTATCATTAAAGCCTTTTCGTTACCCCTACTCTGAGCTCACTCTTGTCTCAGCTCAGCATCAATTCATCATCCGTGCCAATCACATTCCCGCTTACAAGAACACCATCGCTGACTCCCTATCTGGCTTCTCCTTCCAGAAATTCAGACTCTTGGCGCCAGACGCCGACTCCCATCCCACTCCAGTTCCACCGTTTTCAGCCACCATCTTGAACTAACCCCACAGCTCCAACATCTGGCCTCACCTACGCCCACTCAGCCCTCCATATCAGAACTTCAACCATCCACGTCTACATCAGTAGCATCAACTTCTTCGTCAAATTACTCACCGGTGCACCATGCCCTTCTGTCTCCCATTCCCACATCAGCATGCTAATTAAAGGTCTTCGAAAGGTTGAGCCACAACTCCCACTGAAACGGTTACCCCTCACTTCAGACCTCCTCACACGTTGCATCCAAACCCTTCGCTCAGGATACTTATCCCCCTTCATTGATGCCACGCTCGAATCCATGTTCCTCCTGGCCTTCTTTGGGTTTCTGCGATGTTCAGAATTCACCTCCACCACCTCCATCTACGATCCATCTCGCCATGCAAGTCTTTCTGACCTCTCTGTCCACACTCCCGACTCCCTCGTCTTCAACCTCAAATTTAGCAAGACCGACCAACTGGGCGTCACATCCCATCATCCTGTTTCGCCTAGATTCATACTTAAGCCCATTCGAACCTTTATACAACTACATAAATTCCAGACTAGCTCGCCACGCTTCACCCCGAGACCCTCTTTTCATCACCGAGTCCGGCGGGATCGCAACACGCTTCTGGTTCCACCAACATCTCCGCCAAATCCTGTCAAAATCAGGTATATCCCCTGAACTATACTCTGGCTTCTCATTTCGTATCGGAGCTGCTTCCACTACTTCTAGGCAAAGCATTCCTGACCATATGATCGAAATCCTCGGCCATTGGTCATCCCAAGCCTACCACAGTTACATTCGCAGCAATCTCAGCGACGTTCAAAAAGCCCATGCTCATCTCTTTGGGGGATACGATGGAGCCAAGAAGACTCCCCATCAGCGAGACAGTGCCCCCACCCCGAGTCTCAATTCCCTGGTTCCTCGAGCTATCCATCGACCCCAACTCATCCGACCCCCTCGATCCATCCCTCCAACCTCGACCCCTGATTCATCCCTCCACCCTCGACCCCTGATTCATCCCTCCACCCTCGACCCTTATTTCATCCCTCCATTCTCGACCCGATTCATCCCTCCACCCTCGACCCTTATTTCATCCCTCCGTTCTCAACCCCTCTTTCCCTCAATAAACCATCTAAATACATCTCATAGTGGCGTGTTCTTTGTTAGTGAACTGTGTGTTATTTCTTAGCAAAACTGGAGTTGTGGTGTACCGGGGTCGGTAAATTTGGCTCCTTTCTAGAGGGAGCGTGTTTGTTAGCGCTGTGCTTGTGCTTAGTCTTAATTTAACTGTTTACGTGTTGTTTTATTTATCGCCTTCTTTATTTTGTCGAAGGTAGTTTTCAGTTGATGTTTTGGGGTCTTTTGTAAACCTTTATTTAATTTGTTAATAAATCCTTGGTTTGTTTATATATTTCCGTTCTCCCAGCTTCTTTGTCCCCGGGTTAATTTCATATGTTACTCCCTTCATCCCCTGGACAATTTTGGGGACGTAACAGTTTGTTATATATTTGATGTTTTTTTAAGTGAGTTTGAGTACCATGTAAAGCACTTTACAAATCAGTTGTATTATTATTATTGTTAATATTATTATTTTCTGCTGAGACCGCTTACTTTGAAAGAACAGCAGAAACACGGAGAATGTTCATGTAAACAGATCGATCTTCAGTCAGACGGAGTTCATTTGGAATGATAAAATATTCTGCATGCAGCCGTAGCTCATGAGTGGGAAAGTAGAGTAAGCTTCAACTTCCATATCAGAAACATTAGAACCAATAGTAGGGAGGTCAAAGGTCAGAGGTGATGATGATGACAGAGAGGTGTTAGGGGAAGAAATAAGCTCAGAGGCATTTAATCCAGCTTTTGTATGGATGCGTATAATATTCGCTCTTCTCCCGACTGGCTTCGGCGAGAGTTTGTTTACATCGTTCGTTGATCTGATTGGTTGAAGTTAGCCCGTGACAGACGGTGACAGACAGATGGTTCATCCAATCACCTGCCAAGTATTTTTTGAAAGTGCCTGCCCTTTTCCAAACAGTTTCCAAGCACGACTTCCCAGATGGTTCTGTGTAACAAACCATCTGGGAAGTCAGGTTAAGGTTTTGGTGTCAGTCCCTCAGAATCAAAGAGCGAGGGCTTCTTCTTTCTAGAGCCGCCATTTTGCACCAAGAGACGTTCAACAATCATACAGGGAGAGATCCATCGGAGAAGAGGAGAGAGACCAGTTTCTCCACCCACAGGAGCAGGAGAGAGACCAGAATGCACTGCAGCAGAGAGACAGGCTGGGGGTTTGAGGAAGAAGAGACTCTCACTTTATATTGACTGGAATCTCTCACTCTCCTGTTATTATCAGTATCTCTTCCTCCCCTCCTGAACTGGATTCCTGCAGTCTGGACAGACTTCATGTTGGTCATGTCAGCAGCTCATGTGTATTTGCACGTCTTCACACGGTCGTGTTCATTTCACGGTAAATCTGTCAAAAGATGCTGTATCTTGATTTATTTGTTGTATCATCCTCATTATGTTCTCTTCAAATATAGAATTAGCTCATACAAATCTCATTCAAATGTAGAGTGTTAACGTGTTTAAAGATAAATAAGTGTTCACATGAAAAATTAGGTCTTTGTCTCAGGCTGTCAATGCGTTTAAGCGGTACATAGAATGCAATGAATGTAAAAGAGCAACGAAACGGTTAATATAATAGACAAGAAAACAAAGTACATTTAGTAACCTGCACACACACACACACACACACACACACACACACACACACACACCCTCTCTCTCTCTCTCCAAGGTCACTCTGTCTATATAAAGCTCTCTGTGTTTCAGAGAAAAGGCCTGCAGCTCCCAGACAGAATCAATCAATCGATGAACGTTTTACCCCGAATGACGTTTTCTCCATAAAACCGTGTGTGTGATGCGGTGCGGCTCCTGTGGGGGGGGGGCAGCGCCCCCTGCTGCCTGCACTCAGGTCATCAGGCTTCTCACAGCTCATTCTCTCATTTTGATCTCATTTTGATTTTCTTAGAATTATGAGAGAATATGTCATTAATTTGAAAAAACAAAACGGGCTGAAAACACAATAAGCTTTTTTGTTCACCCTGGGCCTTATGTGGTACTAGTAGTAGTAACTTTTTATTAGAGCTTCACAGTCATTTAAAGACTGAAATTACACACCAGTTTACATACATATAGTATATTGCATTGCATTGCATTTACTGATTCTTTTTAATTCTGCTGTACTGTTAATGTTTCCTAACATAATATACTGTTTTTTTCTTTTTTAACTTTATTGTAATTGTTATGTTGTTGACCTGCTCGGGGACTACAGATGTAAATTAGCCTCTTGGCCAGGGCTATTCAATTACAAATTCAGTTGGGCCAGATTTTAAAACCAGGAAATGTAGTGGATCACAAAGTGCAGAAACAGAATAAAAAAGAGCTCAATGCACAGAATCATAACAAGTGGCAATAACAGATAACCAGTAACACACAGAGTGTTTCTGGTTATCTGTGGGGGTCGTCTTATATTCGAGGACAAGACAAACATGTTCACAACATCAGATATTCTTTTTGAATGGATAAAGTACCGGTGTAAAACCGACTCCTACGCAGAGTGTTGCATTATGGGTTGTTTGTAGCCTTAATGTTGCTAGGCTAGCGAGTGTCTTACAGTCTGTTTGTAGTGAGTCTGTCACAGTCAGTCAGCCCCAAAAGTGTTTCGTTAGATCAGTTTAACCTGCAGGAGTTTCTGAGGCTCGTCTAACGTGTTTTTCTGCCACGGAGGAAATAAATTCATGACGAGTGAAAATTAGTCCAAATTTTTATAAAATAATATTACAATTAAAATTGCTATTAAAATAGCCTATAATTCAAGCTTGCTTGGCCACTCGGAGGTTGCTTCTGGGCCGGATGTGGCCCGCGGGCCGCCAGTTGATTAGGCCTGCTCTTGGCTAACTCTGACACATTTACACTGAAGTGTGAACTAAAATGTTGACTGATGTGTACTGTCCCTGCCAAATAAATCTTAAAATAAAATAAATACATGAATAAATATCAAAACAGTAGGGAGATAAAAATACATTTTCAACAATTGTGAAAGTAGTAGCATATACAATCTACAATGAAATGTAAACAGGGTAGTCAGGCCGGATCTAGTGCAAATCCTATGAAGAAGGGATTCTGGATGCTGGAGTAATATCAGTAGTCTGAGGGAAGAGAAGGGAAAGTGAGAAGAGTGAAAACTGATGTATGGCTGATGAGTCTTGTGAGGAGGAGATTGGAGAATTGTAGTAACGACCTGTTCTTCTTCTTCTTATTTTCCATGACGATAGATTGTGTTCAACCTTTTGTCCGTTTATTGAGTTGTTAAAGGACGTTTTGGTGCTTTTGGGTTCGACTGTTCGAGTTCCTCTTCGCCCCGTCGATGAAATTTTGATCAGAATCGAACTTCATGAAGGCAAAAACTAGGAAAACAAGGCCCAGGGTGAAAATAACCGGAACCGTCCTTTAACGTTATAAACAAGCTGCTGTCTTCACACACATAAGACGCCGTTTTGTTTTTCTCTGGGCAGGCTGGGTTTCCTCGCCCACACACACACACACACACACACACACACACACACACACACACACACACACACTGTGTCATGTTGAGCTTCTGCAGCCGCACATCATCTGCAGTTTCACCAGATGTTCTTCCTCTCTGCTGATGATGAACTCCCTGTTTCAGTTTCTCTCAGATCTTCTCCAGGTGTTCACTGAAGAACCTGACGGACTCCTTCAGTTATTTTCCCTCTCAGACTTTATCACGCTTATTTTCAAGTTCAAGTTCAGTCAAGTTCACTAACTTTATTTGTCCCCGGTGGGGCAATTGGTTGTGCAGCAGAGGGACGCATACATTTAGCACACATAAAACACATGAATGACTACTAGGGCTGAACAATTCATCGAAATTTCATCGAAATCGCAATATGGCGCAATATGGAGGCGCAATATTTGTTAAAGGTGAAATGTGTCAAAATATAATTTTAAAGTAAATATTGTGGTGCTGCAGAGATGTCCTGGCCTACACATCATATTCTACAGACTGAAGAAAACATCTTTGTTTGGTACAGATCCCCGCAAAAATCACACCATAATCATTTTAATACGTTTTTCAATGAAAATGAGAATAATGATGTAAAAATTATCATTCCCTCTAATATCGCGAATCATATCGCAATTGCAATATCAGTCAAAATAATCACAATCAGATATTTTTTCAAAATCGTTCAGCCCTAATGACTTCCTTTACCTCCTAGAGTTTAGGAGGGAGATGGCAGAGTATGAAGGAGAGTTTGTATCTGTTGGTTTTAGCTGGTGGAAGTCTGAGGAGGAACCAGACGGCAGAAACTGAAACTGTTGATGTAAAGCAGTGATTCTCAACCTTTTTCATATCAAGGATCCCTTATTTAGTCCACATTAGAGCCACGGGCCACCATTTGATGAGATTTTGTCTCTCAGACCCAAATCTGAACGTCTATCTACTGTCAGATATGATTTTGTCTAGAATTCCATGACTATCTGTATTGTAGGTAGAGATGACAGTGAACCTATGATCTAAACAGTCATTCTTCTACATTCTCAAATTGTGTTAACTTCTTGTAAATTAAATAATGGTGAAGTTTAACAATTTATCAATTCGCTGGGGACCCCCTGGAACCCCCTCAAGGACCCATGGTGGTCCCTGGACCCCACGTTGAGAACCACTGATGTAAATGATGGGAACAATCAGACAAGATGGATTCTGCTTTCTTATATAACTGTTTGTTGTAAAGATCCTGCAGAGTTTATTTTGCTACAGACATTAACCACCTTATTGAGTACATTACAGACTCAATAAAAGATAGATAAAACTTTGTCATCAGGGTCCTGGAACTGAGAAAGTTTCCCGAGACAAAAGAGACACTGCTGGCTTTTCTTGTGCACCATGTCAGTATTATTCTCAAATGTCAGTTTATTGTCTAATACAGTTCCCAAATACTTGTAGGACTCCACTATTTCTATATTCTGGCCATCAATCACTGTACTGACAGGGATTTCTTTAGTGAAATCATCTCACTGCACTGGCAGATAATGTGACTTTTTTTCCCAGGAGAATGTAACTTGACTTCAGGACATTTTCTTGGTAAAAGTGAAATTGTCTTGGAGAAAGTTTCTTGTTTACAGATTTTCTTCATTGTTTTATGATGATTTCTTGAAAGAAGTCATATGGGCATGGATCAAGTGAAATTTACAGAAACCAGCAGATTATCTGCCAGTGCAGTGAGATAATTTGACTAAAAATATCATTAAACTAGAATTGGGTTCGTGCTGTTATTGCTTGTTCATGAGTCGGATCCGGATCCACTCCAAAATTTAATGGGTTCTTCTTATTTTTTTACCTTTTTTTTTATTTTTTTATTTTGCACAATAAGACAAAGTAGCAAAAATAACAACAACAAAAGAGAAGAAGCAAATTGTGCAGGTGAGATTTAGAAAACCCCTAGAGGCTTATAGAAGGAATCTCACCTCACTACGCATTATCTTTCCAAGGTCTTTTTATTAATCAAAGTAACACTGTGCAATACAAATTGTGCAAGGTATTTCCAAATTTTTTCCATTTTATCCCCTATGAACGTTAAACAGGTGGCCTGCTGCCAATAACAACGACAACAAATAATAAATAAATGATATTGATGATAATAATACAAAATGCAAAAATAAAACCGAAACATAAGAAGCAAGAATAGCAGTAATGAATCAAATAAATAAGTAAAAACAAACAAACAAGCAGACAAAAAAAAACAAAAAAAAAACAAGAAAAAAAACAAAAAAAAAACCAAAACAAAAAACACAGAAACAAAAACAAAACAAAACAAAACAAAACAAAAAAAAGGACGGGGGAGGGGAAGGTGGGGGTAGGGGGGCTACTCAGCTACTCAGCGGCATTAGTCGAGGGTCTCTCAAAGAAATCCAGAAAAGGACGCCACACTTTGTAAAAATTGTTTTCTGAACCTCGAACTGTATACCTGATTTTTTCCAAGTTCATACATGACATTACATCTTTTAACCATTGGGAATGTGAATCACTACGCATTATAAGCAAAATACAAAAGTCATGTAATCCAACAAGAATAAGCAAACAAGCAAGCATAAGATCAAAAAGCAAACATAAAGTAGGCAGGATAACACAAGCAAAGTCATAAAATAATAAAAAATAATGTAATCGCCCTCTCCCGGTATTTCTCACGATTTATGACAAATTTTCACACTTTTTTTCCTTTTCCTCATCACAACCTGTTTCTGGCACTGTACAGCGTGTCTAAGCCCTACGACTCTAAAATCCTACCGTTTCCACCCGGACAACAACGCGGCGACACCGAATGAATCGTTTCCACGGCGACGAGAGCGGCTCGCCCCGTCCTCCTCAGTGAGCGACCGTCTCTTCCTGACGGAGAGAGAAACGGAGAGTTCGAAGAGAAAGAAATACTCGTGTACATTTCAGACGTCCCTGAAAGAAGAATTCCGGTTTCTTACGGAAAGCTTTAAAGGAACGGGGCGTTTTGTCAAATCTGCCGCGTCGATTTTTCCGTCGAGATTCTTGAAATTAAAAGTATTTAACATAAAAATGCTGTTGCAGTATTTTGTTATTTTCATTCTTTAAAAGTCACCAGAATGCAGGAAACAAAGTCTCTGAAACTCAAATTTTTCGGGGACCCCCAGACCCCCTGTTTTGGTTTCGAAATCCTCCTTATTTTTGAGGTCTCGAGGTTGGAAAGTGTGTTGTGACTGTGTGTGTGTGACTGTGTGACTGTGTGTGACTGTGTGACTGTGTGTGTGTGTGTGTGTGTGTGTGTGACTGTGTGACTGTGTGTGTGTGTGTGTGTGTGTGACTGTGTGTGTGTGTGTGTGTACGTGAGCACACTTGTGTTCAGACAACTCCTTACAAAAGAGAGAGAGAGAAAGAAAGATAGTCAAAGATAGATAGTCAGTCAGATATTTGGCCCATGCTACACCCCAGAGGTGGGGGACTCGAGTCACATGACTTGACTCGAGTCACATGACTTGACTCGAGTCACATGACTTGACTCGAGTCGCAAATTTGAGGACTTGAGACTTGCTTGACTAACATTGATAAAAGACTCGACTTGACTTTGACTTGGTATTCATGACTTGAGACTTGACTTAAGACTTGAGACAGATGACTCGAAAGGACTTTTTTTAAAATTAAATATTTACTTTTTGTTCATTTAGGAGGCTTGTTATTGATTGCCACAAAATGTCAAATATCAGTAAGTTTTATAAGATGTAAGCAGGCTTTCGTTATGTTGAAAATAAAACTCAACTTTTCACGACCGCTGTCTTTTAACTGATTTAAATGTGGAAACTGGGTTAGATCATCAGAACTTCATATGACTCGACTTGCTTGATTCTCACCACAGTGACTTGGGACTTTCTTGGGACTTGAAGGTTAAGACTTGAGACTCTCTTGTGACTTGCACATGTGTGACTTGCTCCCCTCCTCTGCTACACCCTTCCGCCAAGTTTCATGAAAATCGGACCAGTAGTTTTTCCGTAATCCTGCTGACAAACAAACAAACAAACAAACCGAAAACATAATGATGAGCTGACAGGTCTGGAGACGAGAGAACATCACCGGACAGCTTGTTGTTTTTTGCAGCGATGTCTTTTTCTCCCCACTATCATCTCTTCCAGTCAGTTCCTCAGGTCCTGGAGTCCGGGCTCAGGACCCGAGGCGAGGGGCCGCCACACCGCCTGAGGAAAAATATGGAAAATAAGCTAATATAGCCTTGAATATATGATACTTTCTCATTAGCATTTTATTTTTACTCCCACCTACAATTATTCATAAAGCTTTTTTTTTTTTTTTTCTGCTGGGTCAACCTGCACATCACTGCTGCTGCTGGGGACACACACACACACACACACACACACACACACACACACACACACACACACACACACACACACACAGCATCAGCTAAATGCCTCAAAATGTAGAATGTAAATGAATTGATTACATTATTGATTAGGGACTGCAGAGCTCTCGTCGCCCTGTGGCTGCCGGTCTTTTACTGAAAATGATGAATCATCCATCTGGAAGTGGGGAAGCTCACACACTGTCACGCAAGGACACACGCTGCATGATCACACACACACACACACACACACACACACACACACACACACACACACACACAGACACACACACACACAGCATGTAAATGACATTTCTCAGTGAGCAGATGTGTCATGCCTGCTGAAAGCTCCCTCATTTTGTCGATATGAAACCTAAATCACACGCTGTGCTGAATGTAAAAAGCAGAGCGAGGCGTTCGACTTCCAGCTCAAACAGCCACGGCTTTCTTTCTTTCTTTCTTTCTTTCTTTCTTTCTTTGTGAATTCATTTTGATCCTTGATGGACAAAGAGCAGCAACCCGGCGTAGCGCTCTCAGACACGCTCCTTGAACATTATTAATCTGTAATATTATCTTGGACTTGAAAAGCATTTCACGTGTTTTATTCAGTTTACATGTCAGACTTTACGCCGGTCCATGTGATATGCAGATCCGCAGCCTTCTCTCTCTCTCTCTCTCTCTCTCTCTCTCTCTCTCTCTCTCTCTGTGTAACCCGTCTTTTCTTTTCTTTTCTTTTCTTTTCTTTTCATTCCGCTGGAGCCTCCAGCCGAGTCGGAGGGTCATGCATGTTTCATGCGTGACGCTGTTCTTCTTCTGATGGTGCGAGCCAAGCTTGTAATGTAAAATTCTCATTACTGTCCTGTGTGTTTTATGAATGAGTTTGGACTGAAGCAACAAGAGAGCAACTCCACAGAAACAACTGACAGGCAATTTGTCCTGTTTGGACGAGTTGTGTTAGAACAGCTGATGATATTGATCTGGTTTGAAACGCCTGCAATGTGATGTTTGATGTTTCAGAGTTTTTGCTGCTAGAATCTGACTGTTAAACAAGTAAAAAATGAGACGATCTCTACCAGTAAAACCTCAGTGAAGCTGGCTGGTTATTTTTATTATTTTTCATTTTAATCTTGCTCCTTACTCGATACTGATCTGTAGCACTAACAGTGATTACCTTGCAATTTACCATGAAGACTGTGTTTTTTGTTTGTTACTTTTTGCCATATACATAATGTTTATATGGCATTATTTTTATTTGTATGTATGTTTAAAAAAAAAATGTGTTGAAACAATTTGAGAAACTACTGTTTACAATGTGGAAAAAGACCAATAAAAAGACTTAAAAAAAAAAAAAGAAATGCAGGCTCAACCCACTGGATGAACCAATATTGTAAATTAGGATATTCTGTGTTTCCTGTTTATTTCTTACTGGAATTATTGATTAAAGAGTTAAAAACCTCATGTTCTCTGTTTGAGTGACTGCAGTATCAGTTTCAGTTCTGTTTCTGACATGCGCAAAACACCGACTCAGCTCTCTAACACGGGCTTACTGTCATGGTTGTGACTTTTTGCCTTCATTGTCTAGGTTTTGTATTTCTTTGTGCACTATGTCTCCCTGTCTAGTTCTTTTAGTTCTACGTGTGCCATGTTTCCTGTCTGCCCCAGCTGTGTCTCATTTGTAATCACCCCCCATGTGTTTATCAGTCTTGTTCCCCAGTCAGTCTTCCTCAGATCGTTGCTCTGTTACATGTGTCAGTTTGTGTGAGGAGCGCTCGTTTTTGGTTTCCTGTCACCTGCTGCCTGTTTCAGTAAACTCCTCCCAGTCAGTCTCGGGGTTTTGATCACCTCCTGCCTCGCTGTCCTGCATTTGGGTCCTGACCCCACCTCCTCATGTTTTTAAAAGATGGAGCCGCGTCGGTTATTTCTTCACTGCTGTTCTTTCTGATGAAGCAACAGTTTTATCAAAACATACGACTCCACAAGTGTCAGAAAAAGACGTTTTGTTTTGTTTTGCCCCCGCAGTGATCGGCTCCATTTGTAATTTTCACCGCTGTAAACCCAAACCGGCCCGGAGAGGCGGAGTCAGGACTTGATATAAAACCGGGCTGCACCGCCCACATCAAGCCCGGGCGCCCCGGGGTTCATAACAAGCACATCCATTCAAATCCTCCCGGAAAAAAAGGGAAACGTTATTGATGTTTACTTACGTTAAATGTGCAGAAAGAGGCGAGATAAAGAAAGTGATCAGAAAGAGTGTTTACATGACCAAATTTGATCCATCGACCGGATTATGAAAGAGTTAAACAGCCTCTCTAACAGAATGAACTTTCCTTTGGATCAGCAGTTTATTCTGATTGAGGCGTTTTTATTCTGATTGGGCTGCTGTTCTGATTAAAAGGCTCCATGTGAACACAGCTACTGCTTCCTGTCTTTTGCTGCTCATAACTGAACATTAAAATGTTAAAAATCTGATTATCTCTACCAGTGCAAATGCAGGAAAGGAGTTTCCTGTCTTTTTGCTGCTGGTAACTCACCATTAAAGAGTTAAAACCAGATAATCTCCACAAAGAATATCCCTTAATTATATAGCTAACCCCTTTTTGACAGATAACAACCTTGCTATATTTTAGAGATAGAAAAAAAAAAAAATACTATTACTCCACCCAGGAATAAGTAATAATAATTGCATTGGCTGGGTGTATGAAATATCTTCCATAAAACACACAGTGGAGGTGACATTTTCCTTTTCTCATATGAAATTTCCACTGCCACCTGGATGTTTCTCCTTCTTTCTTCTTTTCATCACTCAAAAGATAAAATTCATTAGTCGACTCCAACCTTCCATCTTTCATCATGTTGACTTTCTCCATTCACTTCACTTCATTTTTCATTTTCTTTATCTTTCCATGGCTGCCGGACCGGAGAGAGAGTCCTGTCTTTCTGTCTCACTTCTGAAAGGTTAAAAAGCACATCGTCTGCCAAGAAGAACACAGGATCTGATGGTGTGACCCAACCAAGGTTATTATAGTTTTGCATTTTTTATTAGTTTTTATTTTTATTTCGTTTTGACTTTTTGTTTTCAGTTTCAGTTTAGTTTTAATTAGTTTTTAAAGCAGGTTTGCTAGTTTAGTTTAGTTTTAATTGTAAACACACAATACAGTTTCAGTTAGTTATCGTTTTTTTGTAAAGCCTCGTTTTTATTTTTATTTTTATTTCAGTTAACGAAAATGTTTTTTCACACCTAGTTTTCGTGATTTCGTTAGTTTTCGTTAACGATAATAACCTTGGAACCCAGCGTTGTAAATTGGGATATTATGACAGTATCTTCCTGTTTATTTCCCATTGGACTGTTAGAAATCTCATCTCTGGTGCAGTTGCTGTATTTCTGAGCTCCGTTTCAAAAACCATAAACCAACCAGTGTGATGTTGGACCTTGGCAGTGTTTCTGCCGCTATAGTATCTGACCATTAAAGGGTTAATAATTAATATGAAAAACTATGGGTGCCCTTGTGCAGCCGTAGCCGTGCTACTCATCCAGGGTGCAGCTAGAGCAGGAACAGTACAACATTCAAGATCAAAGTAATCCAGCGCACACCGGGATTGTTCAAATCGACTTTTTTAGTTTCATTCATATAAAATATTGGGGCGAACAACGCGTTTCGCATTGTGGCTTCTTCAGGTTCGCTCTTCCAGAGTGAACCTGAAGGTGTGCGCTGGATTACTTTGATCTTGAATGTTAATAATTAATAGTTTCTACCAGGATGAATTCAGGATGCGATGCTGTGGACCAGCTTCGTCAGCTGGGAGGTTCTGGCAGCGTTTCCCGTCTCATTAAAGGTTTAAATCTGTGTAAATGCAGCCGGTGAGCTCTCAGCAGATGTTGTATTTTAACAGTTTCTCTAATGTGCAGCCTGCCTCCATTAAAGGGTTAATGTGTGTGTTTTTCCTGCAGAATAAAGCAGCATCTGACCGACTGTGGAAACTCTCCTCCGACTGTTTCCTGCCTGCTCCCTCCTGCTGCTCTCCAGGCGTTCGGCTGCCTGCTCATTTTTTGTTCAAAGTTGGCACCCTGCAGGGCATCATGGGATAGTGCTGTGTGTGTGTGTGTGTGTGTGTGTGTGTGTGTGTGGTGGGAAGTGGAGGGTGTATTATTCATGCCATGTGAGCAGCCATCAGGGCAGCTACATAGTGGTTGTGTTCTTATGTGTGTGTGTGTGTGTGTGTGTGATTTTATACACATCTGTGCATTAATGTACCGGCTTGTGTGTATGCCTGTGCTTCTGCATGAATGCACTGCGGCGTGTGTGTGTGTGTGTGTGTGTGTGTGTGTGTGTGTGTGTGTGTGTGTGTGTGTGTTCGTGTCAATATAACTCAAACTAACTAAAGGGCTGGACTGAGGCGATTTGCACCAGTTCATATCCCAGCATGACACCCAGAAACTGAAGTGGTGTCTCACACACACACACACACACACACACACACACACACACACACACACACACACACACACACACACACACACGCTCTAACAAACAAACATATCTCTCAAACACACAGACACAGTTCTCTGTATATTTAAATTCATCTTTCCAATTAAACCGACTTTTGACTTTTATTATTCAGCTATTTAAAAAAGTCAATGAGACGATATTTCATTATCTGTTTGTACAGAAACATGTTTTGCATCTCATGTTCCTGCAGTTAACAGGACAATAATGTTTTAGAAAGTATAACAGACAAGACACACTGACAACAGACGTGCTGTAGGCAGCTATATTTGACGGAAAACTAAATAAAAATGTTATAAATAGTTTTTAAAAAGTGCTGCAGGTACATAGCACCGTATAAATTACCATAAAGCCACGATAAACCTTCATGAAAGGACTAATAACACACAGTACTGCAGTAGTATTCATTGCAGTCCTTCATGTATTTATACTGCATTAGTACTACAGACTCTTCTTTCTTGAATGTTATACAATAGAAGCAAATTAGTAAAGTAGATTACACAAAGTTCTAGTGGTTCTAATTAACATTCAACAGAGAGCAGAACTTTTTTATTTTATTCCTTGTACACTGCAAAAAAATCTCAGTCATTCAGTCTAATATCGAGTCCTAAAATCCACATTTTCTTAAAATAAGTGAACAGAATCTGCCACTGGGGTGAGATAACTCCACCTGTGTTCAATGCAGCTTCACTTGTTTCAGGAATTTTCTAGAAATGAGCATCAGTATCTCAGAATAAGGCGGATCGCCGCTATCAAGGAAATGACACTTATTTTAAGAAAAGTAAGATTTCAGAATTCAATATTAGAGATTGGATGGAGATTGTTTTCGGGTTGTCCGTCCGTCCGTCTCATTCTCATGAACTCGATATCTCAGGAACGCCTGGAGGGAATTTCATTACATCTGGCACAAACGTCCACTTGGACTCAAGGATGAACTGATTAGAATTTGGTGGTCAAAGGTCAAAGGTCAAGGTCACTGTGACCTCACAAAAGACGTTTTTGGCCATAACTCAGGAATTCTTACGCTAATTATGACAAAATTTCACACAAATGTCTAATAGGATAAAATGATGAAGTGATGAAATTTTATATGCAAAAGTTCAAAGGTCAACTTCACTGTGACATCATAATGTTTTGCTTATCACTGTAGCTGAGAAAACCATCTTGGGTCATTCTACAAAAACGGTGGAAGTGCTGTCACTTACTTTTGCAGACACCAAAATCCTTTAAGTTGACTATGAAATGAATAATCACATTAATTATATATGTTCAATAAACAAAGACTGTCCTTGCAATGATAAAACAAAGTTTACTGGCAGAGGCATACAACAGTGAGGCGGTTATTTCTAGTTTGCAGTGTATTGTTGACATTCCTTGTATTTTCTGCAGAACAGAGAGCAGAAGTTGACTTTTCAAAGCGGTTCCTCTGGGGGCCGGAGCCGGAGTTTTAATCACAACAACAACACCGCACCGCTGCCACTGTTGTCGAACTCCCTCCCTGCCACCCCTCTCTTATTAAAACACAAACAAATCAACAGACGAGTGAACACTTCAACGGTTCAGAAAAACATCGAAAATTTTCACCTCTAGTCATCGAGTCCTCGTGGATCCTCAAGTCGTTCATGGATCATTTGAGTGTTTTTCATCTTTAATATCCATCGTTCCCCCACAGGAGTCTGAGCGGCTCTGCTGGAACCAAAACACAAAGTCAGCCAAACAGAAAAGATTCAGATTCTGGTGCTGTGTGGAGCAAGGCACCAACGCTGCCAGGGTTAGGGGTTCAATTCTCTAGAGCAAGGCACCAACGCTGCCAGGGTTAGGGGTTCAACTCTCTAGAGCAAGGCACCAACGCTGCCAGGGTTAGGGGTTTAATTCTCTAGAGCAAGGCACCAACACTGCCAGGGTCAAGGGTTCAGTTCTCTAGAGCAAGGCTCTAACGTTGCCAGGGTCAGGGGTTCAATTCTCTAGAGCAAGGCACCAACACTGCCAGGGTCAAGGGTTCAGTTCTCTAGAGCAAGGCTCTAACGTTGCCAGGGTTAGGGGTTCAATTCTCTAGAGCAAGGCACCAATGCTGCCAGGGTTAGGGGTTCAATTCCCTACAGCAAGGCACCAACACTGCCAGGGTTAGGGGTTCAATTCCCTACAGCAAGGCACTAACACTGCCAGGGTTAGGGGTTCAAATCCCTACAGCAAGGCACCAACACTGCCAGGGTTAGGGGTTCAATTCTCTAGAGCAAGGCACTAACACTGCCAGGGTTAGGGGTTCAATTCTCTAGAGCAAGGCACTAACACTGCCAGGGTTAGGGGTTCAAATCCCTACAGCAAGGCACCAACACTGCCAGGGTTAGGGGTTCAATTCCCTACAGCAAGGCACTAACACTGCCAGGGTTAGGGGTTCAAATCCCTACAGCAAGGCACCAACACTGCCAGGGTTAGGGGTTCAATTCTCTAGAGCAAGGCACTAACACTGCCAGGGTTAGGGGTTCAATTCTCTAGAGCAAGGCACTAACACTGCCAGGGTTAGGGGTTCAAATCCCTACAGCAAGGCACCAACACTGCCAGGGTTAGGGGTTCAATTATCTAGAGCAAGGCACCAACAGTGCCTGGGTTAGGGGTTCAATTCCCTAGATCAGGGGTACTCAAACTTTTTTATTAAAGGTCCACTTATGAATTTTACACAAGTTCAATGGTCTGGAACAATGCCATAAAACAACAACCATAACTTAAACATAACTTTAAGTTCACACATTCAACGTAAGGCAGCTTTATTGGTATAGCACATTTCATACACTGAGGCAATTCAAAGTGCTTTACAGAGTAATAAAAAATACAGCAGAGGTAAAAAATGTACAATTAAAAAGTGCAAAAGTACAGACAAAGACAGTGCAAGAGGATTAGAAAAGTGAAAAGTGCATTAAAATCACATTTAAAAGAAAATAAAAAAGATATAAATATTACAGTGCAGATGAGTGTTGCCCTAGATGTTTTAAAAAGCTCTGCATGGCGAACAGAAACGTTTTAAACTGATTTAAAAGATTGTAAAGTGGAGGCAGACCTCAGATGTTCTGGAAGAGTGTTCCAGGCCTGAGGAGCATAAAGACTAAAAGCTGCTTCTCCAGGCTTTGTTCTGACCCTGGAACAGTAAGCAGACCAGCACCTGAAGACCTGTAGTCCAAGTCCGGTGGCTCAACTCAGTGGAGAAACGCTGTTTGCCTTGAACCTGGGGACAGAAGGCGGAGGCTCTGACCCAGCGGTTCACTGGGCAAACTGCTGCGGTCGGAGATTTTCAAAACGTTCATCTGGAAAATCCAGACTCACATCGACATGTGGAAGCACAGGACCGCCTTCTGAAGGTGGGGAACGTCTGACTGCCAGTGACAGTTTGTTGTCATAGCAATGACATTACGCTTCGTGTGATTGGACCAGAGTGAACGCGTCCACAGTAACTGACGATGGGTACACACACACACACACACACACACACCTCTGTGAAAGTATAAATCAAGCATGGTTAATTTGCGCTCTGCAATGCGTGTCACACATGCGCTTGTGCACACAAGTAAATGTTCAGTAAATAGTAAGTAAAGTAAATATACAGTATGCACATTTAATCACAAAATGCGACACAAGAAATTATATTCCTACATTAACTAACATTAACATTCTGGATCCAGACCTTGGTCCAGAGTCTAGAACAGGTGTAGCCAGGCTAAAATAACAGCCATTAAATAAGACTAGGAAATATTTTATTTCTTAGTAAGTTCTTAGCAAGACGCGGTAGAAAGGCAGCGCCTGCAAAGTGGGGTTTAAGTGCGAAACCTGATTCAATTTCTGTGAGCAAAACAGTAAATCAACATTTTCTGTGTTTTTTTCTGTGTTCTAATAATTAATGTGAAATGTATACGGTGTAAATAATTTGACGTGATCTTTTCACGGTTGTCAAACAACAGCAGGATCATTAAAGTCAAAATGCAACACGACTCCTTGTTTGCACAGAAGTTTGCCAGCTCGTTAGCATTTTGTGACTTCCATTTTGTAGTTGTTTTCAATGCAGGAGTGTAAATATGACTTGAGAGATGTTTGTAAGTTTACCATACAAAAAGCTAAAAAAAAGGAATTAAAAGGAGATGTATTTCTATTGTTGGGGTTAAATTATGGAACAATGCTAGTATAAAGTTAAGAATGTGTAACTCGCTTTTGGTTTTCAAAAGAATGGTTTACAAAGCTATTTTTGAGGGTTACAAGTGTGAATTTTTATTTTATTTTTTTTTTATTATTATTATTATTATTATTATTATTATTATTTTCTGGAGGGTAGCTTAAATTGATAAGAATATAGGATAGGCATATATAAGCACTATGCTTCTGCCTGTGCCTTTTCAGTCACTACTTAATACACAGATTGTTTACTTTGTTTATATTCTCTAGACTGATTTATACTTATTGTATTATGTGTGATGACTGAATAAAAATACTACTACTTATAAATATTTTTTTTCTGAACCATCTTTACCCAATAAAACCCAATGCAAAGCTCTGGTTTACTGTAATGTTTATTGACATTTCTAATGTAAACCAACCTTCCTGCCTACAGGACATCTGTCACATAACTAAGTGCTGAAATCAAAAGCTCAGACAATAAACTTAGTGTGAATTTAGTGTTTAGAGTGAAAAATACCTTAAATCCAGTAAATCTGGAGTCAGTAGTCTAAACAGACATTTTACAGCCTACATGTAAATTTGTGTAAAATAGATTTTTAACTTTCATGTATTCAGTCAGTCCTCAGATGACATAATGAAAGACCTTTCTTCAGTATAATAAATCTATGTATACTGTAACTTTACAGCCTCTAATTACATGTAAAACCCATGTTTAGTTTCCTCATGCTATCAGTCCTTGCATCAACAGTTCAGATGACACATTTCATAATTAAAGACCTAACTTCAGGACAGTAAATCAGTACATAAACCAACCTTTTACAGCCTCTAATTTCATGTAAAATTTATATTTATCTGTCACTTGCTGTCAGCCCCTGGATTTAAAAGCTCAGTGGTTTTCAGAGTGGAAATCTATCTTCAATGCAATAAATCTGTTCTACTTTGAGGGAGATCTGAGTTCAGGTCGACCCAGTTTGCCGATAAAAGGCTCTGATAGATTTTGAGGCGACGGTAAATTTCAGAGCGATGTCTTGGTAGAACCGGACTCTCCCCTGCTGAGTGCTGGACTTTGCCCCCAAGCCCTCTTTTAGCCTGGACTAATGTATAGGAAAATCAATTATTTAATTCTCCGTGCAATGAAGGCATTTTTTAATAGATGCGTCGCACTTGTAAGAGTTTCTATCTGCATGAATTTGTGCCCCGGTTCAGATTTGTATGTAAAAACCCAGCTGTTTAATCAGCCTGGATCAGGAAGTGAGGTCCCATCCTCATTAACTGATTCGCAGATTCTCCCTGTTTGTCCAAATTAAAGATCTGCTGAAGAGTGAAATCCAAAAGTGTCTCCTAAACAGCAGCGGAGAAAACTGGACTCACCAACCTCTGAACCTCTTTATCAACACCCCCCCCCCCCCCCCCTTCCCCACACACACACACACACACATTAAAGGAATAGTTCACCCAAAAATGAAAATCCAGTCATTATCTCCTCACCCCCATGCCGATGGAAAGTCGGGTGAAGTTTCTTAGTCCACAAAACAGTCCTGGAGCTTCACATCAAAACAGCCTTGCAGAATTCTCCTAAACAACCGAAGCTGCTGTGTACTTGTCTTAAAACTTAAAAAAGAAAAGCTACAACGGTTAGGTAAGAGATCAAAGACCGAAAATGTAACGTTAGATCCGACAGAGGCACTTCAGCAGAGCTCTCTCTGTTGTGTGTGAGGCTAGCTTCTGGGCGGCAGTGTAAACACGGAGGTACGGAGAGATCGTGAGTTCTCGTTGATCTCGTCTAGTGGAGCATGTCCGCTCCTTCCAGCTCGTGAACCACTTCAGACGGTTGTTTTTTATGTTTTAAGACGGGTCCGGATCGGTTGTTTTTTACGTTTTAAGACGGGTCCGGATCGGTTGTTTTTTATGTTTTAAGACAGGTCCAGTTTGGTTGTTTTTTACGTTTTAAGACAGGTCCGGATCGGTTGCTTTTTACGTTTTAAGACAGGTCCGGTTCGGTTGTTTTTTATGTTTTAAGACGGGTCCGGATCGGTTGTTTTTTACGTTTTAAGACGGGTCCGGATCGGTTGTTTTTTACGTTTTAAGAGAGGTCCGGATCGGTTGTTTTTTACATTTTAAGACAGGTCCGGATTGGTTGCTTTTTACGTTTTAAGACGGGTCCGGTTCGGTTGGTTTTTACGTTTTAAGACGGGTCCGGATCGGTTGTTTAGGAGAATGCTGCATCGCTGTTTTGCTGTGAAGCTCCAGGACTGTTTTGTGGACTAACAAACTTCACCCGACTTTCCATCGGCATGGGGGTGAGGAGATTATGACTGAATTTTCATTTTTGGGTGAACTATTCCTTTAACGGTGCATCCCAAAGCTCCAAAAATCACTCCTTCACTACCTCCTCCTTTCCTTCCTCCTGTCCCAATAGCCGATCCTGCAGTGGATCCCACGTCTCTTTCCCTCCTCCCCTCCTCCCCTCCTACACTGTCACTCCTCTCCTACCAGGAAGGGACTTGGAGGAGACGAGGGGAGGAATGGAGTGGAGGAGAGGAGGGAGCGAGGGAAAGTGGAGGCCATTTGGAAAAGCTTATTTGCTACTCAAAAGTGGAGGAAAGGAGGAGGTAGTGGAGGAAAGGAGGAGGTAGTGGAGGAAGACAAGGCAAAGCAATTGTATTTACATAGCACCATTCAGACACAAGGCAATTCAAAGTGCCTTATAAAGGAAGGAGGTTCTGCACACTTAGATCCATTCAAGTTTCTTTAATAAATCAAGTTCCAAGCTTTCGGTCACAAGACCTTCATCAGGGCAAAGCAGCCTTCACAATGAACCAGGTCCATATATGATCATCAATGCAATCAGCTGTATAGAGAACACCTGTGCTGTATTGCTCTTGCTCAGAAGGGAAGTGTAGTTCAGCAGATGCTCAGTGTGTAGTCCTCTCTAGATGCACACAAGATATTTATATAGATAGATAGTTTATAATTTATAGTACATATAGATAGTTATAATGTGGAGTGTTAACCTAGAGCTTTAGGAGCTGCACTTTCTGACGGCCTTCCTGATGTCTGTGCAGTTCCTTTACCCCTTAAATATATATGTTAAGTATTTTTTCTTTTCTATTTTCTGGTTGTTTGTCATTTTTTTGCACACTGCGCTTGTTGAGTGTTTGCACTTGTGATGTGGATTATACATGTTATCCTCTTGTGTTCCATCTAGTTAAAGTATGTATTTCCTTGTGTGCATCTAGAGAGGACTACACACTGAGCATCTGCTGAACTACACTTCCCATCTGAGCAAGAGCAATACAGCACAGGTGTTATCTATACAGCTGATTGCATTGATGATCATATATGGACCTGGTTAATTGTGAAAGCTGCTTTGCCCTGATGAAGGTCTTGTGACCGAAAGCTTGGCACTTGATTTATTAAAGAAACTTGCATGGATCTAAGTGTGCAGAACCTTCTTCCTTAATGCTGTTCTTTGGTCTTCTGGCACCTCAATAGTCGTGAGTGCGGTGATCTTCTCTAAGAATCTAATTCAAAGTGCTTTACAAGGGCACAGAAACACATTGAAAATAGGACATTAAGATTGCATTTAAAGGACATTAAAAGCAAGAAGACAAAAAGACATTAAAATTGCATTTAAAAGACAATAAAAACAAGCAAATAAATAGTTAAAGATTAAAAAGAAGCTACGTATTTAATTTATTGAAAAGTCGCAGTAAACAATAATGTTTTAAGCCCTGATTTAAATGAGCAGAGGAAAGGAGATAGTGGAGGTGCGAGCCAATCAGACGCCCTGGGCAAAACTATAAATGCCGCCCATCCACACGTTCTCACGTTTTATCAACTATTTCACGTGGGGGGGGCGGTTATACAAACTCAAAAACTAACAATAATATGATGCCCATTGTTATTGTCACACAATGACTCACAGCATCAATCAGTTCTCTCTCTCTCTCTCTCTCTCTCTCTCTCTCTCTCTCTCTCTCTACTATGAAATTTTGCACTTTACTTCGTTCCTGACATGTATTTTGTTGCCAAATAGTCATATGCTGTCACCATTACGCAATGCCAAATGTGCAGCATGCCTGTACCATCATCACACTTTGCCAACTGCTAAATACGCAACCGACAACCAAGAAAAACAACACAGTAAATATGTAAAAAGCACAGTCCAGCAAAAAGTCATGAAAATAAACTGCAAAGGCATCTTACCTTCACCTGACACACACACACACACACACACACACACATCGCCCTCGATTGGTTAAAACATTACGCTACATTCAAAACAATTCAGTAAATCCTCCCCAGTTGTGTCTCATGTCACTTAAATCAACTCACGTAGTGTAATATTTATTATTACTTTACTGAAGGAGACTTAAAACTACTCAGAGCTAGTTGTTGGGAGACAGACTGGGAGCAGAACTCAACCTGTTGCTGTAACTCAGTCTCAGTAAAACAAGGAGCACAATGTTCCTCACTCACCAACCGTTCTTAAGAAGAAATTTCTTCTTAAAACCCACTTACGCAGTTTTCACATTCACCAATGTTTTCCAATTTGGGATTTGTTCTTAGGTAAGAACAGAATCTACGCACACTCAAGAGCACACTGACGCACATTTGAGTGCTGACATGTTTGTGCAAAATAAGTGGTTATTGCGTTTCCTTCAATTCTACAGTTGTATAATATTATAGGATTTAAATTACAATAATATTTTTATCATTTATAATATTTTTTAATAATTATTTTCATTATTTTACAAAGTATTATAGTCTTTTAAAATAAATAAACACTACACTAACACTTCAATTAATATCAATTATGTAAATTGGGATCCCATGCATCTTTTTTTTCTGTTATTTTATATCCACTGACACTACTAAATATGACAGCTGGTCTGTGTTCACTTCCTGCAGCAGAACCTCCACTTCAGAACTATTGAAGTTTTTTTTACGTTTGGAGTCCGGTGCTCCACCTCTTTAGACTTTTGTTTGGGCATTCTTGACTTCTCTCAACTTTTCTTTTCAATTTCTGTGTGTGATTTCTGTGTGTGCGCACGGCCCTGCGGTCTCATGCCCTTTTATGGGGATTGGCGGGGCGTTTACCTATATGCTAATGAGGATCACCCGGCACGCGCTTTCAATTTACGAGGACAATGGGATTCATCGTTATAAGTTGCATGTCATGAATCTGATGTAGACTTTTCTTAAGACCTTTCTCAAGAACAAATTTAAGAAAAAACTTAGGAAGATATTGCTGAATGAGGCCCAATGTTCCTAAAGCATAGCAGGTTTATTTCTGTTTTTTCTTTCTTTGTAGATCGCGATAAATGTATTTATGCAGTGTCACCCAGCGTCACCCTAGTAACAATCAAATTAAGACAAGTGTGTGGACAAATTTGGCGCCCTGGGCAGTTGCCCTGTCTGCCCCGCCCACGCACCGCCACTGAGTGGAGGAAGGGGGGGTAGAGAAGGAAAGGAAAGGAGGCGGTAGAGGAGGAAAAGAGGAGGTAGTGGAGGAAAGGAGGAGGTAGCAGACGGAAGGAAAAGAGGAGGTAGTGGAGGAAAGGAGGAAATGATAAAGAGGTTCAGCCATCGTCGGCGAGTCCAGTTTTCTCTGCTGCCGTTTAGGAGACACTTCTGGATTTCACTCTTCAGTTTGGATCGCTTTCCCTCGCTCCCTCCTCTCCTTCACTCCATTCCTCCCCTTGTCTCCTCCAAGAGAGGAGGGGTGGTGAAGGAGGAGGAGGAGAGGAGGAGTGAAAAAGATTCGGGACGCACCTTAAGAAGAAGACATCCACTTAACAATTACCTCTCATTGCCATTTGGGGCTGCCAGTGTGAAGTTGTCTAGTGCAGCTTCAGCTGTTTTATTTTGAAATCCTTACAAATCATCCAATGCATATACATATATATACTGTATATATATTTAGATCCAGAGAGGACGTAGCAGTAAAGTGGGAGAGTATAATGATTACATTCATTGATTAATTTCATTTAAACTTGTGATCTTTCTCCGTGTCATCCATGTATGCATATCCATGTAAATAAATAAATAAATAAATCTATATATTAGTCTATGAAGGGTGAGCCACACTGTGCCCAGTCTGAATATCCTATTGTCGCTTCTTACTTTCCGTGGCACCGCAGGGCTTAATAATTTTGGTTTAATTAAGGATTAATTATTTCAGTAAGATAGTATAATCATGTGGATTGGACAGACAGGCGACACACAGCTTTCCTGTGACATTCTCACGCAGATTTGATGCCTGGCAGCGGAACAAACCTCTGACCTGGATCGACCTCTCTTGCCCACACAGCAGACTGATTAGCGGTGATAACAAGTGTTTGCGTGAAAGCACATTCAGTGAAAAATGGAAATTAAACTGACGTTGGATTAAATTAAACTAATTAGCTTTGATTGCACCCGTTGACAATGTCCTGCTGTGCACAGTTTATCCACAGAGAAAAGAGCAGGCTGTGGAAGTCCAGCTGGAAATGTTGGAAATGTGTTGACTGGAGCACCAGATGCCTCACTGACGGATACATCAGCAAGGTGACAAATTTAAGGAATTAAACAATTCATGTGACAGCAAACAGTCACTGTTTCTAAAGTAAACCGTTCTCTTGGTTAAGAGTTTTTTAATCAATTTCAGTTCAACATGAAATTTAAAAAAACAACCAATCCTACAAACTTGAAATACTTTTGAAATACTTTTGAAACTATAACTGGACAAATGAAATATTCCGATAAATTACATATTCATAAAACATTAAGCTATATTATTATTCATGTAGTGACTGGTAATTGGTCAAGTGTGGTGCTGTTAGTGTCAAGTGAGCTCTGTCAGTTTAAACTAAACGCTGCCACACCAAGGAGATCCTGCAAATAAACTTATCTTTCCTGTCACTCTTTCATTTTGTTTCCTTTTCATCTATTGTAATTCGTTACCTGTTCTTTTATTTTGTGATTGATTGCCTTTATATGATGATATGTTGGAGACATATTTTTAATTAACCGTCTGTGCATGTGTGTTTGTCTGTTTACCCGATCTAATTTAATCTACTTTTGTCTGAGCAAATTAAACAGACACTTAAAGTCGGTCCCCGGTGGAGATTCATTATGTTCTCTGTGCACAGCCGGCCTGACTGCCGTTCATACTTAGTGACTCCATCCATTCCCCTCTGCAGTGTTTAGTGTCCATCTGGGAGCTGTAACTGTCTGCAAAGACAACATGGCTGAGAAGTTATTACTTCTGTTGTGTTTATTGAAGAGCGCAGTGGGTAGGTGAGGACTGGGGACCTGTCTTCAACACTGTTTAGCTTTTATTAAATCTCTAAGATACTGTAATGCGTTGTGTGGCTGGGGAGCCGTCTGTGATGGAAACAGACGTTTCTGTGGTGAGCAGGCAGGGAAACAGACACGGCTGTAGTTAGCAGGTATGAAGACACAAACCTAGTTAGCAGGTATGGCAATACAGACTTTAGCCCTACAGACTTAATTTCACAGGGTGACGTGTGTAATAATAATAGATTACATTTATATAGCGCTTTTGTAAGTACTCAAGGTGCTTCACATAAAGGGGGGGGGGGGTTGAGTCCCTGGGTGATGCACAGCAGCCAGTTTGTGCCAGAGCGCTCACCACACATCAGCTGTATCAGTGGAGAGTAGAGGACTGAAAGAGCCAATTAGGTAACGAGGGATGATTAGGTGGCCATGATGGAAAGAAGGCCTGTTTGGGAATGTTGCACCGGGGTTACACCCCTACTCTGTGATGAGTGCCGATGGATCTTAACTGACCACAGAGTCAGGACCTCGGTTTAACGTCTCATCCGAAGGACGGTGCTCACTCACAGGACAGAGTCCCTGTCTCTGCCCTGGAGCATTGGGGATATTATTCATGAGACCAGAGGGAAGAGCGTCTCCTACTGGTCCTCCAACACCACTTCCAGCACCAGGTGGTCTCCCATCCAAGGACTACCCACAGCCAGACCTGCTTAGCTTCCCAGACAAGCGAGCGATGTGATGCAGGTGCTATGGTGCTGGCTGGTAAGAAAATATTTGCATGGCTCAGTGACGTCACTCATCGATCCGGATCGATCCGTACCCAGACCTATGTGCCACTCACGCAGCCATACGATCACGCTTGTTGTTAGCAAACAGCTGAGCCTGTGGCAAACATGGCAGGAAGAAACACCGAGCCTCACCAGCCAAACCATCAGCTCAGACTGGACTAATTATGTACAAATACACTATGACCAAACCATACTCCCACAGTCTCATTCACAGCAAGTTTAGTTTAGTTTAGTTTATTAGCATCCCCATTAGCTACAGCATTGCAGCAGCTATACTATTCTTCCTGGGCTCCACAAAACAGACTTTACATGGTGACAATGCAACCATTACACTTACATCATAACACATAACATTACAAAGTAAACAGGACAAAGACACAGACAAGACAAGCTCCTGACAATTCAATAATCAGAATATATGAAATAGTCCGTTTCACTCCAGTGTCCCAACACATTTCAGATCATAATACGGTCCATTTCACACTAGTATTCAATACAATAATCAAAATACATGAAATTAGTCCATTTCACTCCAGTTTCCCGGTCCACAAACTCAGACCCTCCACAGCCACAAGACATATCAACACAAACTCATATTTGTATTTTATTCAAAACTTAGCCAAACTAGTTTCTACATCTTTTCAGCGTCTCTAGTCAAAAGATGCTGTTTTACTTTTACGTTTTCTTGTGTGATATGTCTAGGGAGTAAATTCCATTCATGCATAGCTCAGTACACGACCGTTCGTTTGCACAAGAGGAAAGCTTCAGCTCTTCCCTGTTATTTGTCCCTGCAATAATTCCTAGAAAGGTTTATGTGTTTGGATACCTACCCAACCAACCAGAAACTGTGAATGATGCAGCCACTACACTTCAGAGCTGAGAGCATTAATTTGATTACATGTCACAGATGTGTGGATGACATATGAGCCATGACAGAGCTAACGGGTCTGAAAAACCCCCAGAGAGGGTCGCCTGGATCCAGACCGGATGAAGAAACGGCATCGGGAGTTACTCTGTGACATCGTACCTCTCAAGTTGAAAATGGTCACAGCATTGAAATATAAATCTTATGATGCTAGTCTGATATTCTTTAGTCCAAAGTGTCCAAGGCCCAGTAGCCGTCTACAGTCACCACCAAGTGTTGGAGCCACCAACCAACATTACCTGCCCAGTCAGACTTAAATTCGGAACGTCTTCATGTGTCACCAGTATCATCACCTCGTTTCAAACCTCAACTGGCACTTTCAAAAGTCCCTGAAGAATTGTGGGCCAAACACAGTAATCATGTGGGTTTTGTAAAATCAGCCCCTCCTCATAAAGTTACGTTGCGCGCCAGTGTTCAGATGTCAGAAACAATATAATTTACCTCACAAAGCTGTCAATCAAACCTGTAATAGACTCTTTGTTGGCACAGGGGGTCCCTGTAGAGACTGTAAGTCCATGTAACACCCCAATTCTCCCAATTCCAAAGCCTTTAGTTTTCAGAACAAGTGGTAACATGCAAACTGGAAACTGCTGTGACTAATAATAACTCATTCAAAAGAACAAGGACAGCAACAAAAAGGTCAAAAGCATCTATCAGGATAAGCACTGAAACAGAAAGAAACTGTGGAAATAGGGATTCAGTGGTTCAAAGCAATTCAGATCTTGCTCCCCGGTCTGTAAGAGATGCATTTTATTACAAATGCTGTAAGTGGGGACGGCTTAGCATCATAACAGTGTAATTAAACAGTGTAATTTGTTGCATGTTGTCTGTCTGTAACGTGTTAATTTTACTGCTGCCTGTTTTGGTCAGGACACTCTTGAAAAAGAGATTTTTAATCTCAGCAAGGTTCCTGGTTAAATAAGGGATAAATAACCTTAAATAAAAAATTAAAGTCGAGAAACAAAAGGCGAAAGAGCGCTTTGCCTGGTAAAGGAAGGTGCAACAGGACACATAGGAGGAAATGTATGGAGGCTGAAGAGAGGCATGTCCAGGATATTATAAGTTTACTTTTTAAAGCAGTGATTCTCAACCTTTTTGATATCAAGGACCCTAATTTAGTCCACATTAGAGCCACGGACCCCATTTGTCTCTTGGACCCAAATCTGAGAATATTTTTATTGTCAGATTTGATTTTGTCCAGAACTCCATGACTGTCTGTGTTGTAGGTAGAGAGATAACAGAGAAACTATGATCAAAACAGTCATTCATTTCCATTCTCTAACTGTGTTAACTTCTTGTAAATTAAATAATGGTGAAGTAGAATAATTCGTCAATTTGCTGGGGACCCCCTGGAACCCCCTCAAGGACCCCTGGTGGTCCCTGGACCCCACATTGGGAACCACTGTAAAGCATACTAACTTTGGGGAATTGGCCCAATTGTTGGTTTCTGAAAGTACACTTTGTAAGTATACTTAAAGTTAACTCAAAGGCAGGGTTAGGGTTAACAGCAGGGAAAAACTACTGCATAACGGCACATGCTATAAAGATAATACAAAATTAACAATATAATATGAAGACCTTTCCACACTGTATACTTCTAGTATACTTGAAGTTGACCCACAAAGACTAAAAGTATACTAAAATATACTTCTGGGTAAACTGCAGGTACTGTCCCAGCAGTAGTTCATTTTGTCAGCATGCTGTATTTGAACCTGTTGTGGCCCAAGTTGAGCCCAAGTATAGTATTCTCAGTACACTTTTGAAAATTTGTAGCATTCAAGTGTAAAAGTACAAGTATAGCTTTAAGTATATTATTCTTCTTTTTTTTAGCTTTAACAAAATGTATTAAAAATGCACTGAAGTAAACTTATTTTTTCCAAGGGAAGAGCCGACCGATGATTGATGATTGACAGATGATGCAATTCATTGAATTCCTCAGACCGACAGTACGACCATCTGGGCCAGCTCACCCGGCTCGTCCAGCTGCTGTTTCCTAAGTTCCCAAGGTCCTATGTTCCCAGGGTTAAGTTCCCAAGATCCTGGGTCCTAAGTTCCCAGGGTCCTAAGTTCCCAAGGTCCTATGTTCCCAGGGTTAAGTTCCCAAGATCCTGGGTCCTAAGTTCCCAGGGTCCTAAGTTCCCAAGGTCCTATGTTCCCAGGGTTAAGTTCCCAAGATCCTGGGTCCTAAGTTCCCAGGGTCCTACGTTCCCAAGGTCCTATGTTCCCAGGGTTAAGTTCCCAAGGTCCTATGTTCCCAGGGTCCTAAGTTCCCAAGGTCCTATGTTCCCAGGGTCCTAGGTTCCCAAGGTCCTATGTTCCCAGGGTTAAGTTCCCAAGATCCTGGGTCCTAAGTTCCCAGGGTCCTAAGTTCCCAAGGTCCTATGTTCCCAGGGTTAAGTTCCCAAGATCCTGGGTCCTAAGTTCCCAGGGTCCTAAGTTCCCAAGATCCTGGGTCCTAAGTTCCCAGGGTCCTAAGTTCCCAAGGTCCTATGTTCCCAGGGTTAAGTTCCCAAGATCCTGGGTCCTAAGTTCCCAGGGTCCTACGTTCCCAAGGTCCTATGTTCCCATGGTTAAGTTCCCAAGGTCCTATGTTCCCAGGGTCCTAAGTTCCCAAGGTCCTATGTTCCCAGGGTCCTAGGTTCCCAAGGTCCTATGTTCCCAGGGTCCTAAGTTCCTATATTCCCAGGGTCCTATGTTCCCAAGGTCCTATGTTCCCAGGGTCCTCTGTCCCCAGGGTCATAAGTTCCCAAGGTCCTATGTTCCCAGGGTCCTAAGTTCCCAGGGTTAAGTTCCCAAGATCCTATGTTCCCTGGGTCCTATGTTCCCAAGGTCCTATGTTCCCTGGGTCCTATGTTCCTAGGGTCCTATGTTCCCAAGTTCAATATTCTGTTAACACACATTAACCCTCCTATTGTGTTCGGGTCAAATTTTCGGGTTCGGGTTTCAAGTTAAAATATTTCATAAACATTATCCAGTTTTTTTTTTATTGGAATAAGGCTTCAAAACAGCTATATAAACACAATCTCTGAACCCATCATCTATCGGTCTGACGACGATCAGACTCTTGGGGCGACGGCCAATATTTGGGGGTTTCCGGCGCAGCCAGCGGACATCCGGGCCAAGACTTCCTCTTCCGTGCACCGGTCATTGTTTACAGTCCGATTAGCAACTTGAGCCGCGAGAGTCGAACGTTTCTCCACACAATACACAAACATCGATACTTTTTGAAGGTGTTTTAGGTCCGGACGATATTTCGGCTAATCTCTATAAACAGATATCTGCATATGAGACGACGTTTCTCAACTCCAACTCCATTCTCACGTCTCACCCATCACCGATGGGTGAGACGATGGGTTCCGAGATTGATATAAACACAACAAAACCAATGGTTATCATTTTATTTGATTTTGAAGGTCTCTAACCCTAAACCCTAATCCTAGAACTGGGGAACATAGGACCATGGGAACATAGGACCCTGGGAACATAGGACCTTGGGAACATAGGACCCTGGGAATATAGGACCTTGAGAACTTAGGAACTTGGGAACATAGGAACCTTTGTCATGTTCCCATTATGTGGCATATAAATCTGGGGAACATAGGACCCTGGGAACATAGGAATGACTCCCATTTGGGAATATCTTTTGTTAAGATAATGAGGAACAGTTTTTTTGGTGAACTGGTGAATGTCATCTCTACTGCTGTTCTGCTAGTATGACAACAAGACTAGGTCAAAACCTAGTATATGGCTGGACCGTGTATGGGTGTGCCATGTGCCACGGCCGACCAATGGTGTAACTTCATCACTCAGTCAGTCAGTCAGTCAGTCAGTCAGTGAGTGACGTTTATAGGGCTGGCCCCACTGTTGCAGTCCAGCCAAAAAGAACAGTTTTATGTTCAGAAATGCACTATACATCTTTCTGAGAAAACTTGAAAGAAGATGCTACCCCTCTAACAGAAAACATTTGTATTGTGTGTCTGCTTGAAATGCCTTAAGGAGAAGGGAAAAAAACTCCTGCACAACACTTATTACTGAAAATGCCTTATAAAGGAAACAACATTACAGTCTCAAAGGCCTTCAAAAGATTATCTTGGTTCTTTCTTATACTACACATCTGTCACACGCATCCTTTGATGTTCAGAAACTCTGTTTACCTGTTTTTGAGATAAAAACTCCCTTTTGTTCAGTATTTTCTTACTACTTTTCAGAAATGTGCAACACTAATGCCTCACGGATGTTACCTGCAGTGGAAAGGGTAGATGGGTTGTGTTTCCCAGGCTGATCGGGTGTCAGTGGGTTGACCTGCTCTGCCTCTTCATCGGCCTCAGGCTCCTGTGGTGGGTCGACAAACTCCAGGTCACAAAAGTTGTGCAACACAAATGCAGGATGCAACTGCATCTCAAAATCCAACTCCATTCTCGCGTCTCAAGTTGCTAATCGGACTGTAAACAATGACCGGCACACGGAAGAGGAAGTCTTGGCCCGGATGTCCGCTGGCTGCACCGGAAACCCCCAAATATTGGCCGTCACCCCCAGAGTCAAATCGTCGTCAGACCGATAGACGACGGTTGGATCGGTAAGGTAACGCTTAGTGAGATGTCGCTTTGTGAGATGGCCTCTAGAGGGCGTCTCTGACTGAGAGATGGCCTCTCCCCTGTGGGCTAAACGCCACATTCAGTCCCACACTGATGATGTCACATTGGATCTCACAGAGCCACACTCTTCACTGTCAGTTTACAGACATCCACATCTTCTGCTGTCCTGCAAACCTTAACGGTCGGTCACGTTGTCACCTGTGGTCTGTGACGTTGGTGGAACAGGTAATTTAACGGTTAGACGTGGAAGAGGTAATGTAATCGATAAACGTGTCGTGTGAGCCGAGCAATGCTCCCACAGTGAGCCCCGCTCTGTCCACGTCTTCCGGTGGTTTAACGTTGGGTAACGTTATTACCTGTGGTATTTAAGTGATGTTAGCGGAATTATTTTTACTTTGGTGGAATAATTATTACTTTGTTTTACTAATGATGTACCGCTCAATAAAGAGGTAAAGTGTGTGCCACACTTGCTGAGAAAAATGTAGGATCAATTACGTAACAATGAAAAAGAAAATATTGACGAAAAAACATGGAGTCGTGTGTCCTTCAATAAATGTATCGATTGATTTAGTGATTGGTTTATATGATATTATTGAACCTTTTGTTGTTTTTATTGTCACCTCATGGCTGCTATCTGACTCTGGTTATAATCTGTAATTTGTTGTTTTTGCTTTGGCAATATTTCAAGCCAGTGAAACAGGTTTAAACTGAAAATTAATTGAGAGATAGAAAGAAGGGACAGAAGAAAGTAGGGTGGGAGGTACAGAAGGAGGAAGGGAAGAAGAGAGGAAAAGAGGGAAGGAAGTAATGAAGGAAGAAAGGAGGGAGGGCAGAGGAAAACGATAACAGGGGAGGATGAGGGGGGAACGGACGTAAGGAAGGAGATCCATGGTGAGAAAAACCCTGGCAGTGTTTTAAAACCTCACTTCCTGACAGGAGCCACACCACACACATCAATTAACTTCTCTCACATCTCTCTCCGTACAGAATGAATGCATTTAGATGAGTCATGGTCTCTAGGCAACCAATGGGATGGGATGAAGTTAACGAGCTGTAGACAAGCAGCAGCACGCGGTAGGGACCCTCTTCAGAGCCTGTGTGTGTGTGTGTGTGTGTATGTGTGTGTGTGTCTGTGGAGAGTGTGTGTGTGTGCGTGTGTAGGTGTTTCTGAATGTTTATAGTGCATGGAAGTAGAGAGGAAACATGTACGGGTGTATGGAGTGTGTGTGTGTATCTGTGTGTGTGTAGGTGAATGTGTGACTTGTTGAATTATAGAGCTGCAACGATTAATCAATTAATCGGTTAGTTGACAACTATTAAATTATTCGGCAACTATTTTGATAATCGATTAATCGGTTTGAGTAATTGTTTAAGACAAATAAGTCAAAATTCTGATTCCAGCTTCTTAAATGTGAATATTTTCTGGTTTCTTTCCTCCTCTATGACAGTAAACTGAATATCTTTGATCCACATTTTTCACCATTTTCTGACATTTTATAAACCAAACAACTAATCGATTAATCGAGAAAAAAAAACGACAGATTAATCGACAATGAAAATAATCGTTTGTTCCAGCCCTATTGTATTATGAATAAATTTACACTTTGTCAATGTAAAGACAATCCAGGCCTCTTTTCAATATAGATATTTAACATAACGAGCTCCATTAATGGACACAGTTTTAGAAGCTCTGATGAGGTTTTAGTTTTTACAAAAAGCCCCTTCTGTTCAGTCTGTATGAACTCAAAAAAACACGCCACATTACCCATGAACGACACAGACAGTAAAGAGTCAAACGCTGGGTTTATTATCAGACATGCCTATCTGTCAACACTCGGGAGCATTAACACTGATAAGGCTGATTAACACCGGGTTGGGTCACATTTACACCTGGTATTTAAAAAGCGATCTGTATCTCGATGCAGGATGCTAGACGGATAATAATCCAAACACGGCCGTTGTGTTTACACCCGGTATCTACAGTGTATGCACTCTGTCCGCATGGTGATCGGATCAGATTTTATCGTGCAGAGATTCAAGATTCAAGAGATTTATTTGTCACATGCATGATTGTACATGTACAACAGCAGTAAAATGAGGTTGCAACAACTCCGACAACTGTGCAAATAGTGAACGTAGTAACAGGATATCAATAACAATATAAAGCTATATACAGGGAAAAATGAGTTATAAATGAATGATTCATAAGAGCTGTATGTACATAATAACATAGGATAGAAATAAAAAAATAAAAATAGCAAGGAATAGATAAAAAAAAAAGTAGAAAAGTGACCAGTTTTGACCAGCCTTGTGGATATGTCACAAGGCCCTAAGTCTCTATCCAGACTCTTCTTCTGTGGTTCCTCGGTTACCAAACTCCATTCGATCCGCAGAGTCCCTCTCAATCTTTAAGAAAAGGCTAAAGACCCAGCTCTTTAGTGAACACCTTCTCACCTGATGGACTGTGTAATATAATAAAAAAAAAATCCTTTATCGTTTTTTTGTGATTATTGCGGGCAGAATTTGCAAAGTTTTATGTGCTCTTTTTGCAAGGCAAGGCAAGTTTATTTATATAACACATTTCATTATTATACATACATTAAACATTAAAAGCATTGAGACAAAGTGAAAAAGATAAAATTCATATAAAAGAACAAGCAAAATGCATTGCATTAAAAGAATCAAATCAAGTAAAATAGAAAGATATTTTTACCCCTAAAGGAAACACAGAATCAAGCGGTGTTACTTCTTGGTATTGAGTCACTCTCACACTGTGACACTGTCAGCCAGGATACCATGAAGTGTGTCTCACCTCTCCAAAGATGATCACAACTTAAAAGACCTTTTGTCGGCCTCACCGGACAAAAATATGTATAGCGCTATAACTTTTCAGAGAGTGAACTCCCTCAATTCTTCCTTCTTGGTATTGAGTGGTCACTCACTTTGCTGTACAATTGCGGGAATTGGGAAAAACATGTAAAAAAAAAAAAAACACTGAGCGCTGTGATGACGCAAGTTCCCACGACACGAAATGTGACAATACGTCCAAATCACAAGCGTTCTGTTGATTTGGCCATTTCATCAAAAAGGCGTTTTTTTTGCAAAACTACAAGCTCTCGCAAATATTGCAGAGATTTCTTGAATTTGTGATAATTATTGCGATCGCAAAATCACATTTTCCTGGAGGGACTGCTCTGTGCTCTCTATGCTCCTCTGTCCTGTTGGACCAGATCTGAGCTTTATGGCTCTTACTCTCGTTCTCTCCTGACTAGATCCTTGCTTGTGTTGTATTAAAATCTCATGTGTACGTGGCTTTGGATAAAAGAGTCTGCCAAATGGGAAACTGTAATTATAATTGTAACGGGGCCAAAAAAGCGAAAATGAAATCATTATTATATATATTATACTGTATATTATATTATTATAGCAACAGCAACTGTGATAGAATATATCGATGTGAACTCTCATTCTCTATGCCGGACTTAGCTGCTCCTAGTTGTATATTTAGGTGGTGCAACAGGTGTAAATACTGAAGACAACGCTGAACGTAGCTCTTACACTTGTCTTTTTTACGCCCAGCTGGTGCAGCGGGCCACAGTAGACCAATCAGCTGGCTTTACCTGGTATTCTTTAGCTCTGCTGGTAGTCCAGTTGATACCATTACATGCCAGAAACTAAAGGTTTTGTGGGAAGACCATGATATTGCTTTACCATAAAAACCCTAGGGAACACACAGTGGTCCAGTGGTCGGGCCACTCTACCGGAAGACTCCCTACTCGTGCGGCTGTTTTGCCGTTTCAAATTTTACAAGAGGCAACGATAACAGGTTGCAACTGTCCTGTAAACACAGAACATCCAAAACCATGAGAATGACGTGAAGTAAATTGGACTTTTATTATGTTTGCATAAAGGCATTTATGGGTTTGCTACAAGTCAAGCGACCTTAGGGACAAAGTGAACTTCACCACAGATTCTGTGACTTTGAGGCTGTAAAGTCAGTGTGAGGAAAACAAAGCTGTGTGTGAATGATCAAAAACACTTGACAAAGTAGAAAGACAGAACTTCCATTTGTCTGGTGTTTCCTCCGGTCTCCTGTTGCAGGTGCTTCCTGCTAGCGGACGATCGTAAATCTGCATCGATGCAGACTCGCTGTCAGAGGGTTTTACAGTCCAGTTACACTCCCCGCTAATTATCATAATAATAATAATAAACTTTGTTTATATAGCACTTTTCTTAACAATGTTACAAAGAGCTTCACAAAAGGATAAAATACAATAAAACAATAATAATACAATATAAGTGAGGAAAATGAAAATAATAATAATAATAATAATAATAATAATAATAATAATGATAATGATAATACAATTCACACAGACATAAAAGCTTTTCTAAAAAGGAATGTTTTAAAAAGAGATTTAAAAGCAGTGACAGATTTAGCAAACCTAATCTCAGCAGGTAACTCGTTCCAGAGTTTGGAACGACCAGAAAGCCACTATCAGCCGATCTAAGAGGTCGCCCAGGCACATAAGGGGTTAATAGATCTTTGATATAATCAGGGGCCTGGTCATGTAAAGCCTTGAAGGTCAACAGTAAAATGTGACAATCGATGCGAAAATGAACGGGAAGCCAACGCAGGGAGGCCAGAATTGGAGTTTTATGATCTTGTTTTCTTGAACCAGTAATAGCAGAACCAATTGAAGGCGGAAGAGGGAAGCCTGAGTAATACCTGTGTAGAGGCCGTTACAGAAATCTAAACGAGAAAAAATAAAGGCATGGACAACCTTGTGTAAATCCTCAAAGGATTAAGTTGAAAGAAACATGATTGAACAACCTGGTTGGACAATTGGTTGATTGAACAATTGGTTTGTCACCAGAGGCTGAAAACGCAAAACTGGACTTGCTTTCCATCTGATTCACAAACTCCAGCAGTCCGTGCGTCGAGTATGACGGAGTCCCTTTCATAACGGGTGGCAGTAAAGTGATGGAATGACAGTTTGGACCTAAAAGAGAACGTTAAAAAAAGATGATGAGGAGGAGGAGAGCTTGACATCGTCAGCTTCAGGCATGACGATGGACCATTAGAGGGAAAGAAAAGACTTAAAATACAAGAAAGAAGAGCTGTGAGGCAAGCATTATAATTAAACAGATCCACAGATTCCCACAGCACAAAGTGACTAATAATAAGAACAAAGAGAGCTGACTAGGATTAAACAAAGACTACCAAGAGATTTCAAGGAGAAAAAAAAAAATTACAAGAGAAGAGAGATATTAAGTCTTTAAATCACACAGAGACTTTTCAGGAATGGCACAAACCATCCATCCACAGATAATTCAGTGGATTGAAGAGCTGGTTGAAGAAGGGATGACTGACAGCATGGAGGTGCAAGTCACACTGAGGCAAAAATGTCCCCAACAAATTAGATCAAGCTTACTTTCCAAGATTAAAAGACATAACTTTGCACATACAGCAGCCTATATTTGACAAAAGCAAGAAGAATGGTGACGATGGATCAGGAGAACCTCTGCCGTAAACTGAGTGAATGGAAAACAGACTGGGGCAAATACTGCTTTTGAAAAAAAAAAAAAAAAAACACATCTACAACAGAAGCAAAACCAGATTCTGGACAGACCGGACCAGATGGACACAGGTGAAGATCGTCCTCATCCCCCGTTTCCTCATTCTGATGATCAAGCAACAGTTATGGATAATGAGGAAAGCTCACTGTTTGTCTACCAAGAAAAATATCAGCAAGATGTAATGAAGCGCTACGGCAAAACTATTTGCCTGACTGATGCAACATACAAGCTCACTAAATATGACCTGGCTCTATTCTAATAATTTTAAATTTTTTATTTAACCTTTATTCAACCAGGTTTGTCCCATTGAGATCAAGGATCACTTTTACAAGGGAGACCTGGCCAGGAATGGCAGCAACACAGAGTTTCAACAATAAATGAACATAAAAAACACATAGATTTGAGTAACATTAAAATGATCAGATAGAACATTTGCACACAGACAACCTGGTTTCAATAGATTGGGTCACTAGTTTTAAAGTTTCAGATCAGACTGTAGATTGTTCCATGCAGTAGGAGCAGAAAACCTAAAATCTTTCTGTCCCGGTTCAGTCCAGACTTTGGGAACAGCAAATCACAGAATGACCTGAGAGCGGAGATTGTTTAAAAGAGACGATAATAATGGAGTGGAATCACAAAACAAAGTCTTAAAATACAGTTACCTAAAAAAAAAAAGCAACAGGTGACAAGACAATAAGCAACATTGTTGACGTTCTGATCAACCGATGACTCCCAGCTCGGTGGCAGAAAATAATAATATAAGTGATGAGTACAGATCTTATAATCTGATATCTCATAATCGTCAGGTGCCACAGTTCTTGCGAAACCGTCCAGCATCAAACTCTGCCTTGTCAACATGGAAAAATCTGAGAGGAAAGTGATATCAAACCCATCCACACTGAACAAAGTGTTTTTTGAAGTTAAAGGGTCCAGCGACACCCCCGTGGGAAACCGTGGATTTTGGGAAAACCACTTCATCGCCCTCATGTAACTGCTATGCGTACATAAAAAAAACAACATCCCATGTAGGCATTTCTTTGCAATCTTCCTGCACTTTCCAGAGTGGGGATGGAACAAATTGCCATCAGATTACCTAAATGGACCCTTTTTTTTTTTGTTTACACTGGATGATGGGGCCTTAAAGGTTTTCTTGGAGGAGAAAGAAGCTGTAATGCAAAGTGCAGACGATGCTGACAGTCTGCCACCATCTGCTAAATTCTGACTGTATACCAAGAAGAATGCTATGTATGTGTGCATTTACTTTTAAATACTTAAATGCTTCATTTCTAACGTGTAACACATAAAATATGCCTGCTCTAAGTGGGTCTATCTAATACTCTATTGATACAGCCTAAATAACAATTCTATTGAAAATCATTTTGTTCTACAGTTATGAAAAAAGGTTGAAAAAACCATTCAAAGCCCAGTAATCAAAGGAGAGCTGAGCAGAGTTGCGTGTGTGTGTGTGTGTGTGTGTGTGTGTGTGTGTGTGTGTGTGTGTGTGTGTGTGATTGTGTTCTTGTGTGCGTGTGTGTGCAGGTAGAAATGTCGCCTTTTATAAAAGCCTTTTCTTTTCTCCGCTTGATGAACTACTGCTGAACTTTGGCTCCGTCACCAAGAGGAATTATTCAGGTTCAACAGTTCAGCATCAATCTGCTCTCTCGTCAGCCAATCAGAAAGTCACAACAAGCCATCTGCTAACGAGCAGGATGAGAAACACTGGAGCTTCATCTTACAATAAAATGATTTGATTTGTTTCTACTGTACCGAGACACAAAGGATCAGGGTTGCCAGGTCCGCGGTTTTCCCGCGGAATTGGGCTACTTTTAAGTGTTTCCGCGGGTAAACATTTTTGTCCGCGGGTTGCAGAGGCATGGAATCTACTGCCACCAGTTTGAACCAACGAGAGAGATGCTGGCCTTGTTCAATACAGACATGTACGACAAGGACCAGGGCGAGGGATCTCAACATGTCTAAAAACAAACTGGACAGTAGACACTGTAAATAGTTCAAGTTCATGGACTTTTTTTTCCCGTTCTGTGTTGGAGACAGCCAGCAGCAGTTAAACGGGTGAGCTGAAATGATTTTCATTAATTACACAGCTAATTTACACATATTGTAAGTACAATATTAAAATGTTCCAAATGAACATGATATGGTGTCCAAGTTGAAATAAGGTGTACAGTAAGCCTACTTACATATTTACTGTAAGTATATGAATAAAAAACTGTTTCAGGAAATAGCCTTTAATGTTTATGGTGTTATTTTATTGATATTACAGTACATTTTGCAATTATAGCAATGCTGTTGGACTTTAAAAGGAACATATATGGATTTTTATGGGCATATTTTGAGTTCTGGTATTGGGCTGGTTTTTGGGCTGGTTTTGAGTTGCTGTTTGGCTACTTTTGTCTCACAGACCTGGCAACCCTGCAAAGGATGTGTGAGCTGTTTGGTTTCTGTTTGGTTCTGAAACTTCTGATGTTTCTGTGATGATGAAATTCACCAGAGTGGGATGAATAAAGAAGTGCTACTACTACTGCTACTACTACTGCTATTACTACTACTACTACTACTACTGCTATTACTGCTACTACTACTACTACTGCTACTATTACTACTACTGCTACTACTACTGCTGCTACTACTACTGCTATTACTACTACTACTATTACTACTGCTACTACTACTACTGCTACTGCTACTATTGCTATTACTACTACTGCTATTACTACTACTACTATTACTACTGCTACTACTACTACTGCTACTGCTACTACTACTACTACTGCTAATACTACTACTATTACTACTACTGCTAATACTACTACTACTATTACTACTGCTATTACTACTACTGCTACTGCTACTACTACTACTGCTACTATTACTACTACTGCTACTACTACTGCTACTATTACTACTACTGCTATTACTACTGCTACTACTACTGCTGCTGCTACTACTGCTACTACTACTGCTACTACTGCTATTACTACTGCTACTACTACTGCTATTACTACTACTGCTACTACTACTACTGCTATTACTACTGCTACTACTACTGCTATTACTACTACTGCTACTACTACTACTACTACTACTGCTATTACTACTGCTACTGCTGCTATAACTACTGCTGCTACTACTAGCAGTTACCCTGAACATATATATATATTAAAAGTAACAGAACATAGCAGCAACCAGCGCCCATAGAAGTGCATAACAGCAGATTAACCACATTCACACGTTACCCCCTTATGAACACAGGGAATCAGAAACACATGAGCATGTATACATGTGACAGTCAGCCCATCACATAGTCCATAAAGCGGGTAGGGTTGGTAGTTGTGTGCCTCTTGGTTTTGCCGTAGGTAAAGGGGGGGACACTTGATATTTTGAAATGGTAATACTTTGATGTTAATTTGTGTCATTTTGAACAGGTGATTTTAGTTCAATGAACAAATGATTTTAGGTTTATGTGTATTGTATCCAAGCAATTGGAAGAAGTGTTAGAGTTTGAAAAATGTGCATTTTGATCATCGGTTGTGAGTTTTGTGTCTAGAGTTTTGAAAAATGACATCAAGGTTCTGAAATTTGTGCCAAAGTGATAAAAAACTGTGACCTGAACGTCTGCTCCAGAGTCAGCAGTGTACCTTATGGCCACAGTGCCATAATGTGTATGTGTGTGTGTGTGTGTGTGTGTGTGTGTGTGTCTATGTGCCGCACGCAAAGATGTGCAAGTGTCGGCACATGTACATGTGCATACGCCTGTGTTTGTGTCAGTGGCCCTCATTTATGAAACGAACGTACGACAGAAAACTGGGCGTTCGGTCATTTCCACGCAAAGCTCGGCATTTATCAATTTGGACGTGAGCGGAGCTACGATCAAATCTCACGTCAAGTCTCAGCTCGTGTTTTGGAGTCAGCGTGGACTTGCGGTGCAGCAGAGTAAATCTGGCTGAGTCTGAGAATTGTTATTAGACCATATATTCTGACTGGCATCTAAGCATATGCAGCCCCATATGCATCACTTAAAAATATGTAGCCTATGGCAAAATATTCTATTTTGTAAAGGCCTACATCGACTATGTGTCATACAGCCTATCCCTAACAGAAATAGGCCTAGGTATTTCCAAATTGTTTGCAATTAACGGGGTTAACAGTTTCCTGGTGTTAAGCAATTAAGCAATTAAAAGCAATGGGTAGGCTACCCGATGTGCAGTGTGATAGGTTAGATGCTCATTCAGTCACCTATTTAAACAAGAGCTTTGACAGTCATCAAATCTCGGCAATGGCAGATCTGGCTTTGTTAGAAGACCTCTACGCGCGCGCAAGAGGGTTTTTCGGGACCGCAGGGATCTCTTTATGGAGAGTGACGAGTGGCTATTAAGTCGCTTTCGTCTCCCAAGGCATCTCCTTCTGCAATTATGCCACAGCTTGGAACCTCGGTTAAGGAGAGAAACCCGACGCTCCAATGCCATACCTGTGCCAGTGCAGGTGCTCTCCACGTTGGGGTTTTTGGCCACCGGGACCTTTCAGCGGGAGCTCGGGGAAAGGTCCACTATGTCACAGCCAACCATCAGCAGAACAATGCCAGCAGTGTTGGCGGCTATCAAGTCCCTTTCTCGTCAATACATCAACTTTCCGTACAATGATGCTCAGCAAACCGTGATTAAGAGAGAATTTTATGAGATTGCTGGGTTTCCTAATGTGATCGGTGCGATTGATTGTACCCATGTGCGTCTGAAGCCACCATCCATGAATGATTCGTAAAAACTATCACTCCATAAACGTTCAGGTCATTTGTGATGCCAGGCTATCTCTCCTAAACGTGGTAGCCCGGTGGTCCGGGGGGGGACGCACGACTCCTACATTCTGCAAAATAGCAGCGTAGGGACACGGCTACAGGGCCGGAGTCATCTCCTCGGTGAGTAACTACTGCGTTAAATTAATATTCTACAAGTATTCCAATGACTAACATTTTGGTGTGATTCATGTACTAGGTGACAAAGGTTATCCCCTCACCGAATACCTGGTAACCCCACTGGCAAACCCTGCAACAGAGCAGGAGCGCAGATTCACCGGTGCACAAATACGCACACGGGCATCGGATCGCTTAAGGGCAGATGGCTCCGTCTAGGATCAGCGGGTGGAACTCTACTGTACACGCCAGAGGAAGTATGCGACATCATTTCGGCCTGTGGGGTTCTGCACAATATTGCGCAGGATAACAGGGCGCCGTTTGATGTTCCGATGCCAGACGAACCTATGCCCAGAGAGCCGTGGCCAGCACAGCCCCAACTGGGGGGCTATACGAAGGAGACAGGACCTCATTCATCGCTTCTGAAATGTAAAGTGTTAATACTTATGTTTGGCAAGTGGGCTATTCAATACAGGAAACAGACAATGCACAGCGTTTGGTTTTAATATTTTATTTATGTGATGCATGTTTGAGGTTTTCGTTTATCTCTTTTAGAGTGTCATTGATGGCTAGGAGTGAACGATTTATCTCCGCCATTGACCGACACATTTCTGTCTGTTTTTCCAGGACCTCTCCAGGGTCGTGGTGGGCCAGCACGGGGGGCGGAGGACACGCGCTCTCTCTCACAGCTCGCGGTTGCCTGGCTCTGTGGGGCTGGCTCCAGGCCGGTTTGTGTAGCCGAAGGCTGGACACCACCACTGGTGCCTGGCTCTGATTGATCGGAGACATCATTGAAATGAAGAAATAAATGAATAAATTGTTGAATACATGAATTGTTGTTCAACCGTGTAATTATTTAAATGTAGGCTACACAAAATACTAGTAGCCTAGGCTATTCAATTTTTACCATTATCTGACTCGGACACAGGTGCGTCTGTGTCTCCTCCGCCACTTATGCCTGAAATGGAAGCAGACCCAATAAGCGCGGCCACTCGCTCCTCAGTCTGGATCAGTCTGAGGCTGGGGTCCAGCTGACCTCCCCCAGTCAGCGTGGTGCTGCGCCTGAGGGCCGCAACACGCTTTTTGGTGGCGAGTTTGATGTCCGACCGTTTCTTCTTCACCTAGATGTAAAGAATTGCGATACAAGCTATTATATTACTCTTTTTATATTTATTTATTTATATATATATATGTATATGATGTGCTTATGGGCTATACATATCACGGATGTATAAATGAAATATTCAAACCTCAGCTGGAGTTCGGTTGTCCACAGCGTTGACCGCAGCAGTGATTTCTTTCCAAACTGCGTTTTTACGGCTTCCTTTGATGCCACTTTCCAGGCTGACAAATAGAACAACTTGGTTCAGTTGGACTTTGCGACGTCAGAGTTTCTATTTCTAGCTCAGAGAACTTTCTCTTCTTAGACGTATTACGCCTCTCCATGTCGTAAACTCTAGGGGCGAGGCCTCTGAACCGAGAATATTTATGGGCGTTGTAATGGAAAATTTTATCATGTGCTTATTATTTTGATATTTCTGTAGGTACTTTCCAGAATTGATTTTGCTTGCTAAGCCTTTCTCTGTGACCGAGACATGACCCTAGCCAAAAGGGCAACTTCTGCTATTATATTCAGACTTCTGCTATTGTTCAGACAGAACAGACAACAGAATATGCTATTTAAAGGGAACTTCACCTTTTGTCTGTATCAGTCTACAAGAGTTCTTGTGTGCTCTGTAACTGGTCCTTTCTGCGCAGAAAGCTTAATAAAGAATAACCAAGAGAGTTGTTCATATTTGCCTTTATTACCAGAATTTCCATCACAGCGTGATATTTAAATGAGGATTGTTTTCAGCCTCCACATTTATCAACGCCGGATCATTCTGACGCTGTGATCGGCGAGATACGAACGTTTCATGGATCACACGTGAACCCTGACGTGTCGTGAGATGATTTCTGCGCTCGTTTCTAAGTTAGATTGATAAATGAGGGCCAGTGTGTGTGTTCTGCATGCATGAGTGTGTTTGTGTGTGTGTCTTTGTATTAGTGTGTGTGTGTGTGTGTGTGATCTGCATGCGTGCAAATATGTGTGTATGTGTGTATACGTGTGTTCTACCTGAATGAGTGTTAGCGTGTGTTTGTGTGAGTGTGTGTTCTGCCTGCATGACTGTCAGTGTGTATGTATTAGTGTGTGTGTGTGTGTGTGTGTGAGTGTGTGTGAGAGAGAGAGTGAATTATCCCTGTCTGATTCTGTTCCAAAGCCCCTAAATGTCTCTTATTGATCCTGCCTCAGCCGCTCAGAAAGGCGGCTGACATTCAGAAACTGTCGCTTTTCTCTGCTTCGCTCTTTTCTGTTATTTCATTGAAAATCAACTTTTCCCACATTTGGCAGAAAAAAAAGGTTGAAGATAAAATCAACAGTTCATTCGTCTAAATAAATCAGCTGTGGCCTGTAGCTAACCATGAGCTGTACCCATAGTCACAGTCAAGAACGTCCTCTAGGGTGTTAATGCTACAATATTATTATATATGTAACATATTATTATATAATATGATGATATTTAACAACCTTGTACCTAGACACATCACTGTCATACACATAATCACAGTAAAGAAGGTGTTATTGGTGTATTATCATGCACAATATATGCCTATAAGATCATATATAAGATATATATATGATCAAATGGATGTTTGATAAACACTATAGAGTGACAGAGATTCAATCACAATTATTTTTTGAAATTTTCACCCATTCCCGCAATTTTTGAGAAAAGCTGCCGCAAACCAAGCATTTTAGGCTGCAATAATCATAAACTTTACCCTCGTTACAGTCAAGTTTATTTATACTTTAAAAACAAAACAAGTTTGTACCAAAGTGCTTTACAGAAATTGGTTATAAAAGACAAGAATAAAATGCAAAGGATAAAACAAAACAAGAATGAAAATGCAAGAAGAATAAAAGTACATAAAATAGACAAACACATGGACACACACACACACACACACACACACACACACACACAGTCACCACAGTGCCACAGTTTGTTTTCAAGTCATCCAGGTGAACCAGAAGTGAGACACTTCACCACAAGGTATGAAACCTCATCATCTCTGTTCTCTATTGACTATTATTACACGGTGTTGTAATAAGTAATCTGTAACTGTAATCACATTACTTGTTCCTGTACAAAGTAAAGGCTGTTTTATGGTCATGAGACAAGTGTGGACAGGTGTCTTAGGAGAAGTGTCAGACGACCTTGAGGCAGTTATGCTCAAACGACGTATCAAACACACACACACACACACACACACACACACTAGCTAATGTTAGCAATATCCATGCATCTAACGTTACCATTAAAAATTCTCTCTGTGGCCTTCATCTAAATCACCTGTATGTAGATGTAACAGGTGTTATTATCTTTACTTATTTCTTTTATTTATGTTTTACCTATTTTACCTATTTATCTTTCTTTCTTTCTTTTTTAATGTCATTTTAAGTAGTTGTGGTGTGTATGTATTTTTTTCTGGTTTATGTGAAGCACATTGTATTTGCCTTGTGTATGAAATGTGCTGTATAAATAAAGATTGCCTTGCCTTTGTTTTTGCCTTGCTACATTTGTTGCCAAGTTGACATTATAGTAAATTCTGGATCATAAAGCGTTGTACACTCTGTATTGTTCACTTGTATTACTGTATCTGAATTAGTGTGTGGAGGTGTGGGGTAACATCTACAAAAGCACCTTACACTCATTATGTATACTACAAAAAAGAGCCATAAGGATAGTAAACAATGTGGGATATCCTGAACACACTAACATGCTGTTTTTAAAGACACATGCTTTGAAATTCATGGATCTGGTGGAATTTAAGACGGCACAAATAATGTACAAAGCAAGAAATAAATTACTTCCTGGCAACATACAAAAAATGTTCTTAGACAGAGAAGGGGGGGGGGGGGTATAACTTAAGAGGAAAATTTAATTTGAAAAAACGTTGTGTTCGTACCAATCTTAAGAGTTTGTGTATTTCAATTTATGGGGAGACTTTGTGGAACGGTCTTGATGTAGAACTCAAGCAGAGTAAAAATATCAAACAGTTTAAAAAGATGTACAAAAAAATGCAATGCGAGTACAATTTTCTCGAGGTACGGGGATGAGGAGGGGGGCCTTGTTTGTCTCAAGAATGTGACGCTCGCTGATGATGACGTTGTTGTTATTGTTTTTTTTTCCTTTGTTTTCTCTCTGTGAGTGTTGGGACATGCCGGATGGGCACCTACAAGTTGATTATGTATAAAGAGGATGAACATGGAGTATGTATGTATGAAGATGTCATGAACCTGCTCAAAGTCCAGACAAACAAGGGAGACCACACAGATAATTATGGATTTAAAGTAAAATAAATGTATTTAACCCATATCAAACTATACACAAAGATACCGTGCAACATGTAAATCAGTATTATCAGTCGTGTAATGAGTGCATGGGTGTGGGTAAGTGTAGTGTAGGCAAAAAGTAAAATGAAAAGCAAGCCTAACAGAACCCAAAACCTAACTAAACCAAGGTCCTGCTGGCCGGGAGGAGAGAGAGAGAGAACTGACTATCCAGCCCCCTTATATAGCAATCAGGAGGATTGATTCAGGTGTGGCTCATCCAAGTCAGGTATGGCTCCTCCTCCTGCCACACCTGCCACTCTGACTGCCTCCTACACAGGAACAGGAAAAACACAGGGAAAAAACACAGAGCCACAAACAGAGGGGGGAGGAGTCGTCACAAAGACGATGAACATAGAGGTTGATTATGTATGTATAAAGAGGATGAACACAGAAGTAATTATTTAAGTTGTGTATGATGGACACTGGGTGGATAGTTGGACTATAAACATTAAGTTCATTGATTAAGTTTAGAAAAGGGGTCGGACCAAATAAGTATTTTACTTCTTCCTACTCCATTCGGGCATGTAATATTTATTTATTTATGTTGTTTATTGAGAATTTGTTGTATATGTTTACTGTTAATTTTATTGGTTATTCTTGTTTTGTTTTCTTACACACACACATATATATATACACACATACATACATTTATATTTTTAACATGTTCAAAATAAATCTATTCTATTCTGTTCTATAATTAAACGGAGATAATAAGCTTAACGTTACCTGTCAGAAGAACTCTCTGTGTCTGTTTTGCTGCAGCAGTTTCCCCCAGTTAATTGTTTTTTGTGTCTTTAAAATCTCTGCGTGACGAGTCGTACAGGTGAGTAGAGTTCCTCACCGATCCAAACCACAAATCAATGACGCCGTCTGCGACCTTACACATTTTGACAGGTCCAAGACACTGTCGGACGACACATACTTCTGTCTTTTTGACATCATTTTTGTCTTCAGACAGTCGACAGACACTTGTCTTATAACCATAAAACAGCCTTGAGGCATTACTGTTCCAGGTTCAGTAAACACATTACAGCTACTGATCTAACAGGTAAGTCCATACAACAAAGTGATTTATTATATAAATGCCAGAGCATGTGTTCTTAAAGCCATAGGTATGTGACTTTAACTATACAGTATATATATAAAGTCGTGTTTATGTGACAGGGTTGTAAATTACAGAGTTGATATCACCTGTTTTCCAGAGCGATGAATATCAATGTTTTTAACAAGTGATTTTGCACACCTACGCAAATGTTGTGATATAATTATGGAATTGTTTTCCACATCACCCAACCCTATAAACACACATGTCCTTCATAAAGTGACTTGGGCTTTTTCTTTACTATACTGTTGCAGTTTAAAGTCTGTTCTATATGCAGTAGCTTGGCTAGCATCCATCAAATACTGGCACTCTTAGTCTCATGTGGAGCGACATTGTTCGGTATCTTAAAACAGCATAATTCTCCGGGTTTGCATGTCGACTGGCAAAACGTTTGACAAATTCGTCCATATCAAGCACTCGTGCCCTTCTTGCTTCAATGCTTAGAATTCCAAGGTTGCTCAAACGGACATTGTCCATTGTTGTTCTCAGGTGAGACTTTATCAGTTTTAGGGCAGAGAAACTTCTCCCACATGAGGCACTGCTAACTGGTGTGACGACCAGGGTTGGGGAGTAACGGAATACATGTAACGGCGTTACGTATTTAAAATACAAAATATGAGTAACTGTATTCCGTTACAGTTACAGTTTAAATTGGTGGTATTCTGAATACAGTTACTGTCTTTAAAAATAGATTACTTGAAGGGATTACTTTATTAGTTTGTTTTGTTTTATTTGCTCTAAAATTCATGAGGCACGCATTTCCCATAAACAGATTTAAAAAATGTGCAACAATTTGTGCGCACGGTGCAGCTGCCACACACCACAAGACAATGGTAATGTCAGAGGAGACACACAGCCAGGACACTCTCAGGAAAGCGTTTTTGACATGGAAATATAAAGAACATTTTACTTACAAACAGGGGTTAAAGTTAATAAGTAAATAAATTTGATTGGCAGTTTCATACATAATAATGACAAGCGAGTTCACGGGGCTGCCAACTCTCACGCATTGACCGAGAGACTCACGCAATTGACATTTTTCACACGCTCTCATGCCACAAGTCTATTTTCTCACGCAGTGAAAAACAAATTCATAACTGATAACATCGTGACACGAAAAAAGGAAACTGACAGCAGGACAGACGAGACAGAGCAGCACCGAGCAGCAGCGAGTTATTCAGACCATCTGAATAACGAGAAATATACAGAAATGTATTATATTGTAATTTATTCCCATGCATGCTGCTCAGAGTCTCAGTCAGCGGCTCTTCTGCGTCTCTCCCTCTCCTCTCAGGCAGGAGTGAGAGTGAGTTGCTATGGTTACGGGGACGCTCTGCGTCTGTCACTGTGAAAAAGGTTTTTAGGTTAGTATGCCTAAGCAAAATCATGAATGTAAGCACCTCAATGCCGAAATCTAATATAACATAATTTTACATTTTTGGTTAACATTATACAGGGTTACTGTTTCTTGACTTAATCCAAGAGGTTAGGTGGTGTAGAAATGTAGGAAATTTGTTTTAAATTACTATTTTTTTCTTTAATGTTTGTCAAATGTGTTTTACTCTACTTGATGCTGCGGTTAACTGACGCTGTGGAAATTAAAGAAAGGGTAAAGGAAAACAGTTTTTTTCTTTGTTCTTTGTTCTCTGGTGGATGCCATTTTTCTTTAGACAGTATCAGTTGCAGGACAAAACATACCACATTTGTGTTTACATACTTGCATAACTTTTCCTCTGAAGACAGTAATAAGGTCATTCCTTAGTGTTAACTACATTCAGAGGGACCCAGACAAATGGGCTCAGCAAGACGATTTTGAAGTATTCCAAAAGTAATCCAAAGTATTTAGAATACGTTACTTAACTTGAGTAATCTAATGGAATACGTTACAAATTACATTTTAGGTCATGTATTCAGTAATCTGTAGTGGAATACATTTTAAAAGTAACCCTCCCAACACTGGTGATCACTGCAATCTTCAAAAGCCTGAATAGCTCATGAAAAACATCTTTAAAAGGCACCAGAAAAACTATGAACTCAAGAGGTGTAGATGGTTTTATGACTCCAGTTTTTTATTTTCTTTCCAAGAGCCTCTCGACTTGATGGACCTCATGTTTCAGGTCTTCCAAATTGGAATCATAAGCTTTTGCAAAGACAAACAAGCTTTTCTCATCCAGAAAAGTGGTGCTATTAGGGTGCAGGGCTTGAATACCTTTCATTATGTTGCAGTTCTTCTTGGAGAAGCGCCTCTGTAACTCACTGACCATGCAATCTAATATGGGGTAGAAGATGCTTTGACGAAAGCTATCAATGTCAACTGGTTCATTCCTACGCTCACCCAGTGTAGACGTGATTAGGGACCCATGCAGTCGAGAGCTGGTCTTCTGTTGTTTCTTTTGCGCCATTTGAACAGTTACATTACATTTTTGGCAAGTACTCTCCACCTCAGTCCAGAGCTCCTCAAAAGCATCTTCATCTCTATAGTGTTGCAGTGTATCCAGCAGGACATCCACGAGTTCGACTGCTCGTCAGGTCAAGAGATGGCGATTGCAGCATGTCTGACAAGAACTTTGTGTCCGTGAGTATCTTCCGAAAGACTACCAAAAGTCCTATGAATGTCAGATCAATCTGTGCAAGTAGACCCCGTGCATCGACTGCCCTGTCCCCACTGCTCTCATGTGTGTGATGTCCTGAAGAACATGTATGACCGCGGGAAGCCTGTCCATCAAGGCTGACTGTCTACACGCCCACCGTGTGTCACTGAGACGCTGAAGTTCCCTGGGCTGGCCCTCGTACATCTCCTTCTGAACCTCTACCCACTTCTGGTGCACATATGAGCTGGACTGTGTCACTGTGTCTACAAGCACAAGATTTAAACAATGTGCACTGCAATACAAATAAAAGGCATACTTCGCCTCCTCCTTGATTCTGGCAGAGACACCAGAGTTCTTGCCGCTCATTACAGACGCTCCATCGTAGCCTTGCCCCACCAGATGGCTTCTGTATTCCAGGCCATACCTTTCAAGGCTAGAGATGATCATGTTGGTCAGGCCTGCTGCATCCAATTTATCAGCTTGTTGGAAGTCTAAAAAAACTCCCATGAACAGCTCCATCATAGTAATATCTTAGAACAAAAGATAGCTGTTCCTTTTTGCTAAGGTCCTTCGTTTCATCAGCAAGTACACTGAAGACCTGACTTTCTTTCACTCCCTTGATGATGTCACTGCGTACCATCTCGGCCAATCAAGAATTTTATTTTGAATGAATGCAAATTCATGTTTTGCTATTTCCTACAAAATTGCTAAGAAATTGCCTCTGTTAAGCGACCCTCAGATTCTCTATGGCCTCTCTGCGCAAAGTTCTGAGTTAGCAAGAGTACATCTGCAACAGTTTTTATGTATTTACGGTTCTCTTCTATTTTCTTTTGCCTGTCCTTATTTATGGCATGGAGCATGGAGGAATTGGTTTCCATAACCCGTGTATGTTCCTTCCATGCATACATAGCACTGTTATGTTCCTTGAACTTTGCATGAAGCTTAAAGCCAACATCTTTATACAAGGCTTTTTTTCCAATGGCAGAAACCAGACATGGAGGTAAACGCAGATTCAGGGGCATTTGGGAGGGAGTAGTGACGGCACGCATGACAAAAACTTGAATCTTGGCTTACTGAGTATTCCAACCATTTATAGGACTGGTACCATGTGTCACTAAACGACCTCACCTGGTCTCCTTGGAGCGTCCGGGGGAACGTCTTCAAACGCGGCTGGACAGGACTCTCTGCTTTGGACTGTGAAATGTCTGGAACGGTAACATCCCTAGTCTATTGTGCAGTAAATTGTGTACCATCTCCAAGCAATTGTTGGGCCACTGATCAGTGCTGTGGTCTGACCTGTGACTGGGTCTGACCCTGGTCCTCATCTGACCTACTTGGTCTGACCTGACCCTGGGGCTCTGACTGGGAGTTTGTTTTTAAAAAAAATAAGTTTTGGATGTAATTTTCTTTTCGACATGCCTCTTATCTCAGTCGTCCCTAAACAAATGAATATACAATGTCACAATTCAGTAGTCACAACTGGCAACATTTTTCTTAAAGTGACACTTCACCCAGAGTGCATTTGAACTCCTTTCTCAATAGTATCCCTCATTGAAATTTTGGGTCTTGCAGCTATTCTTTATTAACTTTTATCAACATAATTTCATTTCATTTCATTCACTGTTTAATACTCAACCTAAATTTAAATGTCCACCAAATTTAAACTTGTTGATGATCAAACTGATTGAAATTGTGCAACAGTGTTCATAGTTTGGCTCGTACCCTGGGGTGACGTCACACACAAAAAACATCCTTTTATACGGCTCCGAGTGATTTAAAAAAAAAAATCGGCCTTCATGATTAAAAAATACATAATTCAAAGAGTGTTTTAAGGTCTTGTGTGGTGTTGTAGGAATCCTCTTAACAGTTTTAGAGGACTGTCTTTTACAATGGCCGTCTATGGGAAAAACGCTTTTCGGGCTGGAGGTGAATTTTAGGCTGCAGTACCACCGTTTGGCCACCGTGTCAAATTGGCAGCAAGGCTGAGACCTGCCGCCTGGGGGCTGGGACAGACATACAGGTAGAAACAAACATGCTGGCCAAACAAGCCAATGACGTGGCAGAAATTTTGGGGTGGCCTCTGGAGTGGCCAATCAGATTGTAGAGGGGGGGCCACTCTGGCTACCCCGACCACACCTTTAAAACTGCGCATGTGTTGGGCAAGTTACTGAAAATTAGTAATTAGTTACAGTTACTAGTTATTTCTCTCAAAAAGTAATTGAATTACTTTACCAATTACTGCATAATAAAAGTAATTAGTTACTAGGGAAAGTAACTTTTGCATACTTTTAAATGTCTGCTTCAATTCTCTTATGACACATAGCTATATTATTGTAGTGTTGCTGTGGCACAGTGTGGGACAAGACAACTGTCACATTTTATCTGTCATTGTGCCCATTATCACTATGATGAAAAGTAAGTAGTGGAACAATAAAACACAATAGATATGTTTTGATAGGTGTCTTTATTGAAGCCTCACAGGCTTCAGATCAGCATTAGTTCACTGTGTGGGCGGAGTTACCCACCAGGAGCAGAGCTGCCAAATCTTTTCCAAGGAAAGCAGCTATTGGCTGCTCAGAAAGTCGCTAGAAGTCACCAGATGAAGGCAATACGATAATTTGCATATCAATATATAATGCTGCACTTGTTATGCACGCCACGGCATAGCTTGTTTTAATATGTGCTGACTCCGCCAGTTTCGGCGTACGCCGGTAACAATTACAAGTGCACCCTATCCTACAGCCCCTGCTGTGGGAAGCTGTGATCATCAGACTCTCTGGATCAGACAAGCAAGTAGAGAAAACCTGCATCAGCCAAACCGATTTACTGCAAAATTTTTTGGGATTCTACGGAGCCCCTCTGGGGTCACATGGTAGAAAAAAAAAACTTGATGTGTAAATCCGTGCGTACGGATTTGTATTGTGAATCCGACGGCTCGGTTTACAAATCCGTTCGCACAGTTTACACATCAAGTTTTTTTTTTCTACCATGTGACCCCAGAGGGGCTCCGTAGGATCCAACACATTAACTTTGCTTCACATGGTCAGAAAAAGTCTCCAGATTTGTCTCTAGTCTCTTTTGAGAAATAAAGTCTCAGGGAGGTCGGTCGTCTTTTGATTCACTTGCTCCACCGTAAAGTCGGATGATCGTAAACCGGATAATCCAGTAACGAGTAACGAGTCCATTTAAATTTCAGTAGTTGTAAATGCGTTATTAATTTGAAAAAGTAGTTAGTTACATTACTAGTTACTGCCAAAAGTAGTGGAATTACAGTAACGCGTTATTCCCAACACTGGTGATTCCAGACTGGTATGCAGTGAGAACAGCTCTGCAGTGTTTCTACATATTACATTTGAAAACCTTACTCCAGTCAAACTTCAGTGACACAAACAGTGTGGCTGCGTTTTGTTTGAGTCGCTAATTTGAGTTTCCACTGTTCGAGTGAAATCCAGCTAGCTAAAAGTCTGTTAGCCTGTGTAACTGTAAAAAAAAAAAAAAAAATGGCGACTGCTTTGGTGTGCTGATTGTATTCTTATTCTAATGTGTGAGGCTGGAGCTGAATGTGTCTTCACCACCACTCACCACATTGATTTCTGTGTTATTTGACAGAAAGAAACAAGGTGAACCTGAGAGAAGCTGTAGTGAGGAACAGGCAGAGCTGACCCGCCGTCAGTTTGAGTGTGAACATGTCGAGCTGCAGAAAAGGTTTAATAACCCGGTTCTGACCCAGCCTCCGCCAACTGCCGGAGAATAGCGGGAGCAAAATACCGTGGTAACCATGGCAACCATCTCATCTATCCACGGTAATCATGAAGTAATGACCGATCTGTTAAAGAGTTTCATGAAACCTGTTAAAACACCATGGTGGAATTTAACACCTCGGTGCCGGTGAGAAGGCGAGCATCCGTCTCTTCACCTCCGAACACCTGACTTCTTTTTTTCTTCCTCTTCCTCGAATGTAAAGTTTCCATGTGTTGAGCAAACTCATGATCCTTTCGCCTGTGAGACCGGTTGAAAAAACAAATTGAGAAGGTAAGCGTTCGTTTTTTTAACTTTTAAACATCACGTTTCCAATGTTTCTGTGTTGAGTGTGTTTCGTTGTTTCATGACCGTTGGACCCTTGAAACCTTTTAAAACACCGCTGAGTAACTTAAAGAAGGCATGAGAAAATGAAACACTGACTTTTTGCAGATTTGAATGCATTTTTTTCTGGTTTTTACCCCTTAAATGTTTCATGAAACCTGTTAAAACCCCATTTTAGAATAAAAAAAAAAAAACGATGAGACGCAATGAGAAGGCGATCGTACATTTCTTCATCTCTGAACAACTGACTGTTTTGCAGATACGGGTATTTTTGTCCAACAGCAGTGTTTTCTAATCACTCCGCCTCTTCAAACCTTCACTCCCACTGGCAGCCATATGGAAGCTGAAATGTGTTTTTCTTCCTTCGACGTCATGTTTCCATGTTCGTTTATGGGTTGAGTGTTTCATGACCTTTAAACCCTTGAAACCTGAGTAATAAAAAAAACAAAAAAAACGCATGAGAACAGCAACATTCATTTTTTACTTTTCTGATTTTGGTGAAATTTTGGTGTTTTTCTTCCTTGAATGAAATCTTGAAAATGAACTTTGCACTTTGGCACTTTATTTTTGAAATAAAAAAAATAAATAAATAAATTAGCGCCAATGAGAACGGAAACATTCATTTCTTGGTCCCTGAAACAGACTTTTTTTTTTTTTTTTTTTTTTTTTTGCAGATACGTGTTTTCAGTCCAACAACAGTGTTATCTAATCACTCCGTCTCCTCGGCCCCGTCCATCACGCTGGCAGGCAGCATATGGGAGCTGACATCTCTGCGTGGATGAAGAAGACAGCTGTCAGATGGTTTAGCTAGCAGCCTTCACCCCCCCCCCCCCCCCCCTCCTCCCTCCTCCCTCCCCCTCCTCCTCCCCCTCAGCTAACAACCACATCACACCACAGGCTTCATTCATCCAGGCTTGTCAGGCTGCAGACAGGATGCTGGCAGCAGTTTAGTCTTAATATGGAAGATACAGAAGAACGGAACAAAGTAGAGAAGACAGAGTAGAATAGAATAGAAACGAACAGAATAGAGTCGAATTAAGATTTGGCCGATGTATCCCTCTGCTGATGTATCGGGTCGATATCGTCCTTTCATTAAAATGGGATCTGGTCCAGTCTGATATGATGGATATGATGCAGTTTGATTGATTACGTATTGATTGTATAAGTAAGGGATAATGCCCGACGAGGTGTCCGTTATCAGGAATTAATGGATTTTGCGGAGGCCTCCCTGTCGTCCATTAATTCCTGATAATAGACTCCTCGAAGGACATTATCCCGCTTATACCATGGTCACTTGCCAAAGAAAAAAAAATTAAGACCATTAATTTATATTTTCATGCGTTTTGTAATCAAAATCTAAAGTTTTTCACAAGCCATAACTCAGTTTCCCTGGTAACACCTGAGGGTTTGACTAATACCTGGAACAATCATTACCGTCCCATAAGGTTCTTATGCAACGGAAACGTTGTTCACTGCTCCAGTAAATAGGACGAACCTAGCAACATTCAAAGTCAATAACATTACGGTTGACAAACAGTAAATATAATTTGACAGTATGTTTAACAACAAGACTAGCTAGCTATCAGCCATGTCATTGTCCCCAAATCAATATCAAGATTTTCACGAACAAACGTGTTGCAATAAATTGTAAACGGAGGCTTTGACTGCGTCCCTGTTGCTATGGTTACTCATGTTAGATACAGGCTGATGCTGCGTAGCCAGCGCATTAATTTAGAACGGTGAACAGACAGTTTCACTGGAACTACTTAGCAGGTGTCCATTATCAGGAATTAATGGACACCGTGCAGCCAATCAGAATCGAGTATTCACCCAGACCATGGTATAATTGATCAATTTTTCACTGGTTGTCTGTGGGAAGAAATGAACCTGAACTGAACTGAATTTTGAACAGATTCCACTCAAGGTTGAATCAATATTTTGCTCAATTTAAAGTTTTAGTGCCCCATGGTCTAAATGTTGTTAATCCATTAGTCTGGGCTTCAATGGAGAGTTAGTGTCCCACGGTCTAAATACTACTATTGTAAGTATTATTCAAATACCTGAATTTCCACTAAGTTGTACATGTGATCAGACAGGAGTACCTGTGCTGTCTGCTTGGTGTTTTGGCTTGTGTGTGTGTGTGTGTGTGTGTGTGTGTGTGTGTGTGTCCTTCGCATATCTCGAGAACCGTTCGTCCGATCTACTTCACACTTGGCGGGTGTGTCGCTGGGGACCCGAGGACATGCCGTGTTGATTTGGACACGCGACACGTTCAATATTAATAAAGTTTGAATAAGCAAGCGAGCAGCTCTGTGCAGCAGCAGGGCGAACAGGCTCTGGTGTTCCTCTGATGCTTTTGCTGATTAAAGCTCTGCAGAGGAAAAGTTCCACCAGGAGAAACTTTTCTACTTCAACTTGAAGACGACTAAAGTGCAGTTTATAGTAGGGCTGGGCGATATGGTTGAAATCAATATCATGATAATCATAAGGATTTTTCTCGATATCAATATATATCACGATATGGTTCATGGATGCAAAATCACGTTAAATAATCAAATTAATGTTCATCCCATTGAACCGAATGGTGATGTTAGGTGTGATGTCAAACAAAACTGAAATATTCAAATAATATTCCTACCATACCTCATTTTATCAGAGTTTTTAAGTAAAATTTGCTTGTCATCATCAGTTCAGACAGCAGAAATGTGTCACGATATCAAAATATTTTCATATCATCACGATACGATTCCACTGAAAGACGATAAACGATAATATTGAATTATCGCCCAGCCCTAGTTTATAGTACAACGATTTATGATCGCCCGACGCACATAGAAGTTCAGTCATTTGCTCTCATCTAGTTACTTTACTTTGTTACTATGGTTCTAAATAGCAACTAATTACTTTACTAAGTTAGTCTTTATTAAAAGTAACTCAGTCGAGTGCTTTCAAGTTACCCGCTTAAATCTTCACAACCTTTATGTCTTCTGGTGATGATCTCACTAGCAGGCTATAGAGATCATCACCGAGTCACTGCTGTTATCTACTTATCTGTTATCTACTCATCTGTTATCTACTCATCTGTTATCTACTCATCTGTTATCTACTCATCTGTTATCTACTTATCTGTTATCTACTTATCTGGTATCTACTCATCTGTTATCTACTTATCTGTTATCTACTTATCTGTTATCTACTCATCTGTTATCTACTCATCTGTTATCTACTTATCTGTTATCTACGTATCTGTTATCTACTCATCTGTTATCTACTCATCTGTTATCTACGTATCTGTTATCTACTCATCTGTTATCTACTCATCTGTTATCTACTCATCTGTTATCTACTCATCTGTTATCTACTTAACAAGCAGCTTTCATTTATTCAGGGTCTGATCGTCTTTATGGTAAACTAGTATGACATTGTTGTGTCTGTTATTGTTGTGTCTGTTATTGTTGTGTCTGTTATTGTTGTGTCCGTTATTGTTGTGTCTGTTATTGTTGTGTCCGTTATTGTTGTGTTATTGTCTGAAAGCGAGTCGGAGCTGCAGACTCCACCCAGCTGCTGCAGTCTGCTTTAATAACGCCATGTAACAAAATAGATTTTCTTAATTGCACTAATTGAAAATTTAACCATTTGAATGGAAAATAATAATAATACAGTTTGTAAACCAGTCTGCAGAATAGCCTAATGTACCTACATGTTATGTAACTGCTGTTGCGATGTTATTTTTCACTCTTTCTTTTTAAATAAGAAGTTTCACTGGGCGTGATGATAAATGTAATAACTGTTTTTTATTTGTAACTGTAACATTATTGCTGAACTTGAAAGATGATAATCAATATCTGAGAGATTGTGTAAAACTATCTACATTTTACCAAGGTATTTATTTGTGTACTGAGTCTTTTTATAAAACTGCAAACAAAAATCTCCCAGATGGACAGTAGAATGTTTTCAGCAGTAAACTGTAAACTGTGTTAAATTGTATTCAGTGAATCCGTTTTATCTTTTAAATCTCTTTGTAAAAAGCATTTCTATACACAGGCTTTTTTTTTTTTATAAAGGCTTTTATAAAGGCTCTTTCATTATATTGATTGATCTCATATTGTTTTACTTTCCAGCAGCCATGAACAGGCCTTTCATAACTGCCTGTTTTTACCATTTAAACTTCTATCTACCTTGATTTTATTTATTCACTTGTACTTGGCTTGATAACTTCTTGCCTTCCCCTGTGCTGTAAAACACTGTGTGACTCTTCTTTTAAAAAGACGTTTGTTGATGTTTCTATGGAACACATGAAAACATCTTTGAAACAAGTCAGATCACTTATTTTTTAAATAAATTAATTATTCAATTACTTGAAAAACGGAGGAAACTTGGCGGATCATTACAGTTTTTTGAAAAATCAGATTTTATTCAAATAAAATGATTTGTTAGGGCACATTTTTTTTTGAAAATATAACTTTTAAGCCCTTTTTTGTTTAAGCCCCCCCTCCATCTGACACACACACACACACACACACACACACACACACTTGCACATCGACTATATCTTTTCTAATTTTAATTTCTAATTCCCAAAGTTCAGACGTAACGGCAGTAAACAAAACAAAGCGTTCTGTTTTGTATCAAAACTTTATTTATCAAACAAAAAGAATGCACCATTGAAATAACATTTCTATAAAAAAGGACCATGGGACTGTTCTACAGTGCATTACAAAACCAGCAATTGTATACAACATTGTGGATAGAAACAGCCAGATTTCGCTTTACTTCCTCTAAGGTACATCATCATCATCATCATCATCATCATCATCATCATCATCGTCTTTTTTCCCCCTTCACTCAAATGAACAAAATGTACACTCTTAAATATTGCAATCACTAAGCTAATTTGGTTATAACAATTCTAAAATTGGACGACTTTAAAGGAGGGAGTCAAAATATATTTCCCGCTCGCCTGGTTCTGGAAATGAAGGAGCTGTGTGAGGAAGAGGAGGCCGTCCTCCCCGAGGTGATGGATCCAAAACGCTTTTTTACATTAGTGTTTTCTTTGTTTGTGGCCGTCCGTCTGCCTGTCTGCTCTGAACCTGCTGATGAGGCGAGAGGCGGAGTCACACCGCATCAGACCGCCTGACAGTCCAGACCGCCTGAGAGTCCAGACCGCCTGACAGTCCAGACCGCCTGACAGTCCAGACCGCTTCACTCACTGTCTCATGTCTTTAAGCTATGTAACCCTGGTGTCCCGGTCTGGTCCCGGTCTGGTCCCGGTCTGGACCGGGCCGCTCCCACGCGGGACTGAAGCGCCCGGAGGAAGAAGCTAACGAAGAGGAGTTTCCTTTGAGACGCAGCAGTCAGTCGGTCTGGACTTTCTCCTTTCAAATATCAATAATATAAACATTATATTATTTAGAGAGAAATGATCAAGGTTCAGAAAATATCTGAATATTTTCACAGCTGTTTGAAATCCAACCTTCAACTGTATGTGAGGTGTGTTGTCCTGTATGTCTGTACTGTGCTGCTGCGTTACCATGGCTACCACTGTAGATACAGGATGGGGTTGTTACCGTGGCTACCACTGTAGATACAGGATGGGGTTGTTACCGTGGCTACCACTGTAGATACAGGATGGGGTGCTGTTACCGTGGCTACCACTGTAGTACTGATACAGCATGGGGGCAGGGGGGGACGTTACTACGGCAACAGGTGTAGTTAATGTGAGTCTGCCTGGTGACCTGCAGGGGGCGCTGGGAAACCAACAGCCCATCACACTCTGCTGTCTCCTCAGCACTTCTACACAGACCGACTCAAAGTCACCTTCACACACCGCGGGGGGCCCCACACACACACACACACACACACACACACACACACACACACACAGAAATAAAGATGCTCACACACACAGAAATGCACACACATACACACAGGCACAAATAAATACATTCATGCAAGCACCGACAATTGCAAATACAGCACAAAGACACACACACACACACACACACACACACACACACACACACACACACACACACACACACACACACACACACACACACACACACACACACCACGTAACAGCTCCTGACCTGATTCTTTGTGAGTGACTGCCTGGTTCTTTAAAGCCGGCTAATGTGACTGTGACTCTGTGGCTGTGTGTCAGCCGGCACGGTGTAAATAAAGGTTATACAACAAATCAGAACGCCGCAGGAGCTTGACCGGCGAGCGGGACGAGGAGGCCTGAGGCCCGAGGCCCCGAGGCCCGGTGCCCCGAGTCCCGAGGCCCGGTGACACTGACCCGCTCCACAGCTGATGCAGCTCGCTTCTTACATTAAAAAAGTTCCCTAAAATAAAATCAACAAAACAAACATATTGACATTAAAATAATGCAAAAGTGATGATGGCTGTTTACATGTTTTACTGACAGAGTCCAACCAAGCTCTGTGTGTCTGAATTATTCAGCCATGGAGTGTGTGTGTGTGTGTGTGTGTGTGTGTGTGTGTGTGTGTGTGTGTGTGTGTGTGTGTGTGTGTGTGTGTGTGTGTGTGTGTGTGTGTGTGTGTGTCCACATTTCCAATTAAAAAATTCCAGACTTTTTCCAGACCTTGATCTGTTGTGAAGATTTTGTCTGGTGTTCAATATGATTTATGCAGATAGACATCTTGCCCCTGCTAACTAGCTCATATCACTGTATAGATGAAGATTGTTCTTCACAGCCACAAATATCAGAATATGTGAGATGATTGGCAGGGTTCCTACACGCTTTCCATTTTAAAATTCCATATTTTTCCCAGACCCTATGTTCTTGACCGGATTAGATTTTGGTGGGTATTTGATATAATGCATGCTGACAGCGGCTGGGTAATAAGAGCGTCCCTCTATCTGAACATTATTCTGCACATCAACAAAACCTGTGGACTCAAAGTGGCTCTACAACAACATAAAAGCTAGAATGATGTGTGTATCGGACCTGAACCGCAACATTTTCCAGACTTTTTCCAGACTATTTTTTCAAATTCTCAAACTATTCAAGACCTGGAAATGATCAAATTTCATTTTTAATACTTTTCCAGACTTTCCAGACCTGCGTAGGAACCCTGGGTACTGAGTCTGCGTCTCATACATACTCTGGACCACAGCACACACACACACACACACACACACACACATATACCCCCCCCCCAACACACACACACACACACACGCACAGTTTTCCGCTGCCTTGATTTCATATTCAGCAGAGTGGTGTCCATAAAAAGAAAAAAAAAACTCCCATCCTGCATCTGTCCTACACATTGTCCTCCACTAGAGCTGCAACAGCCACTGCAGCCGGTTCATTTTCTACTGGTTTAGGTAGAACTCAGTAGATGCCGTCCTGACATCTCACTTTTCTCGGAGTTGGAGCGACAGACTGCGACTTCTACGATCATCACTTCTGCAAATGTCGTTTTCTGAATTCACAGAAATGACTGAAATACCAGCAGGACCCGGTTTTCCCTCTTTCACTGCGTCCACACCGATCAGAACAGGATCACAGAGTCATTTATACAGAGCCGAGCGACCGGGGGAAACCAGCCAATCGGATTTCCTCCTGATGTGATTTGGTCTCATGAACAAAAGTTCAAAATGGAGGAGAAGGTGATTCCAACTTTTATTTTGATAGACGACAAGAAGCTTAGAGAACGGCTGATCCATCGCTGGTCGATGTTCAGCTGTGAGTTTATTTTCCATCGGTAACACTTTACAATAAAGGAACATTAATTAAGGGTTAGTTAATGATTAATAGGCATTAACTAACCCTTAATTAACAGTTAACTAATGTGTCTGGTAATTATTTAGTAATGGTATTCATGTTAATTAAGGTATTAATTTATACATTATGTAATAGTCATCTTTATAAACTATTAAATAATGTATAAATTAATACCTTTGTTAACATGAACACCATTAGTAAATTACACATGATTTAACTGTTAATTAAGGGTTAGTTAATGCTTATTAAGCATTAACTAACCCTTAATTAATGTTCCTTTATTGTAAAGTGTTACTTTTCCATGAATGCTACTTAAATAGCGCTTGCCAGCTAGCTAATATCAGGTAGGCAATATCAAAGCAGCTAAAGATGCCTGTTCTGATTGTGTAGCTGCAGCTCATTCTGACTGATTCAGAATCAGTCAGAACTGATTCTGAATCAGTCAGAACTGATTCTGAATCAGTCAGAACTGATTCAGAATCAGTCAGAACAGAGCGACCTGGAGATGGAGTCGCTCAGTGTGAACGGACAGTCAGGACTTCACACTTTAGACTCGCTTCTCAACATAAAGACAGTAAAGTGTGGTGAGCGGGACGGGCGCTTCAGCCCCTTTCTTTCTTTCTTTCTTTCTTTCTTTCTTTCTTTCTTTCTTTCTTTCTGTCTGTCCTTCGCTAAACTAAATTTACATTTCCAGAATCATCATCACATTGTTATTATAAATAATAGTTTAAAGGAGCACTCAAAATAATAGTGATAATAATAATAATAATATATTAAATTTGAATAGAAAAAGTTACCGTCCCCCCCCCCCCCCCAGCCCCCCCCGCCCCCTCCCCCCCTCCCCCACACCCACAGTCTATGTACGTACTATAGCAATTATTCCTTCAATTGCTCTAGGGGAACTGTACACTAGAAAAGACGGCGTGTTGTAATGTAGTTTTGCTGCAGCGATCCTTTTCTCCACGGTGAAAAACAAAAATAAAAATATATAAAGTGTCTGCCGTCCCACCGTCTGCTCCGCCTCCCAAAACACACACAGCACCTGCTCCGACCAAACCATCGATAAAACAAAATAAAACCAAATGAAAGCAGGGAACTCAGCGTCTTTGCTGACACTAAATGAAACAGTTTTACAGACTGGATCTTTTAGCTTTTCACATATTGCATGATGAAGATGTGATGATTAGTTTACAACATGGAGTTTTAGCATTTTGGACACATGGTAGTCCGCTATCAGTCAATAAACCGACTTGCTATTGAAACCAATGGGGCTCCAGACAAGTTGTTGGCTAGCAGGCAGTGGTTTCAATGCGAACAATTCCAGAGAGACAAATTTAGGAAATCTGAGAGACAAATGTAGATAAATGTTATTCCCCTGTAACAAGTTTCTGTCAAACAAGTATAACAAGCAAAAAAAATAAAATAAAATAAAATAAAATGTCATAGTATCCCTTCAAGATCCTCTAAAATCCCATTATGCATCAATGAATAAAGAGGAGGAGCATTTTACGAGGAGCAGAGAATCTGAACCAGAAAGACTCTGCGGAGACGTGAGCGCACAGGAGGCTCATGGGAAGCCGCAGGGCGAGGCGAGAGGAGGAAACAAATGAGCATGACAGACTTTTTACATTTCACACAGACTTGAAATAAAGTGACTAAATAGAGAGAGAGAGACAAAAAAATGAATGAACGCTAAAGTATAGGCACGTAAAACGTCTCGTATTTTTCTCGACGACAACGAAAAACTCTTAAGGGCAAGAGGTGAACGTTGATAAAAAAAAAACCAACAAAAAAAAAAAAAGAAAAGTTAGACACATGAGTGGCATCGCTGAGGGTCGGACCGTCGTTTCTTCGATGAAAAACCTAAAAAAAAAAAACCTAAAAAAACCCTAAAAAAACCTAAAAAAACCTCCACCTGAGCAAGTCGTTTAATCTCATTTTCACTTTTAAAGTCAGATTTTTTTTCTCCAGAGTCTCCAGAGTCTCCAGAGTCTCCAGAGTCTCCAGAGTCTCTCCCCACAAGACCCGACTCGCTCAGATGGACGCTTTTCTCTTCACAGTGCGCGCTGATGAGGTTGATCCCCGTCTTTCTAAGTGTGTGTGTGTGTGTGTGTGTGTGTGTGTGTGCGCCCGCCTCCTCCCCCCCCCCCCCCCCCCCCCCCCCCCACAGAGACGTTACCTTTCCTTCCCCCTCGTCCTCGCTCGGTACTTTTTCCCCGGCGCTCTAACAGCCGAGCGTGAGCTTGAATCATAATATTTGAAACGGCATTATAATGAATTCCCGGCCTCATTCCTCTGTTCGCGCACACACACACACACACACACACACACACACACACACACACACACACACACACACACACACACCGTCTGAATACCAATTCACCCTGCTCTCGCTCCACCTCTCTCTCTCTCTCTCTCTCTCTCTCTCTCTCTCTCTCTCTCTCCCTTAGGCCTTTCCTTTCATCAAAGAAAGATAAAGGTCTGTAAATTACAATATGGTTACCGGGGTGACACAGTCAAATATGGAGCATATTGACGTTCCCTTTTTTTTTCCCTACAGCTGATTAATGAATCATTTGTCATTTTAAGCTGCAGAGCTGATTCTCTCTCTCTGTGCTTCACTGCAGCGTTTCCTCACCTGTGTTTCTGCTCTTAACAAGCCGCTTCATCTTCAAATTTGATTTTTCTTGAGTGAAACAGAATCTGTCGATGCAAATCCACTTGCTCTCAAGAATGTAAGATGGCCGCTCTGTGAAACGTGCACAGGTTTATTTGTGTACGTTTCTTTTCTCAGAGGGAGACGGCAATTGGCAATTTAGAGATTTCTCAAACTAAGAGGCACAAAAGTCTCTTTCCGTACCAGTTAATATGCTTGAATTGTAAATAAAACAAAGTTATTTCAGTGCTGTCCCTCAGTGATGTCCTCTGGAGCGAGGCTGGAGCGGGTTTAGGGAAACGCTGCAGGTTATGAATTTTCATGTCGGCATGGCGACAGCTTCTGACCTTTAAAATAACTTTCCCTAGCCGTGAGGATGTTTTAAAAACCTGATTTGAAAAACACAGTTTTGACAGGACAGCGAATGTAAAAATATACTATGTGGAATATGCATTGCTTGTATGTTTTTTTCAGTTGTTTTTTCTTTTCTTTTTTTTTTTTTGTATAAAAACTGAACCCCCTGAAGTGAACTGAAAGCAAAGCTGGCGGTCTTGCAGTCCCCACACGGGCGGGCGAGGGCGACAGAGGTACATGTGTTTATCTCATGAAAAATAAATATAAAGTTTTGATTAGCAGTAAACAGCAGGCCCAGCGCAGCACTCGCCTCAGTCAGTCAACACACTGCAACTGCACAGTGACAACAGAAAAAAAAACTGTGGTAGAGATCATCATCATCATCATCATCATCATCATCATCATCATCACCTCTTACACTTCTGTCTCTAATCTCTATAATAATAACAATAATAATAACAACAATAATAATAATAACATCCTGGGACTGGAACCTTCCAGATGGTCCTGATGCTGGGACGCCTCGTTCACAGCTGACTCCGTTCATTCCCTATGGGGGCTGACATGGGGCTGACATGGCGGCTGACATGGCGGCTGACATGGGGCTGACATGGGGGCTGACATGGGGGCTGACATGGCGGCTGACATGGGGGCTGACATGGGGGCTGACATGGGGGCTGACATGGCGGCTGACATGGGGGCTGACATGGCGGCTGACATGGGGGCTGACATGGGGGCTGACATGGGGGCTGACATGGCGGCTGACATGGGGGCTGACATGGGGGCTGACATGGGGGCTGACATGGGGGCTGACATGGCGGCTGACATGGCGGCTGACACGGGGGCTGACATGGCGGCTGACACGGGGGCTGACATGGGGGCTGACATGGCGGCTGACATGGGGGCTGACATGGCGGCTGACATGGCGGCTGACATGGGGGCTGACATGGGGGCTGACATGGCGGCTGACATGGGGGCTGACATGGCGGCTGACACGGGGGCTGACATCACAGCACGGCGCCCCCCTGTGGACAAACGGCTCCACTGGCGGCGGAGTGATACGTTGGAGAAATCTTTTGCGTTTTCTCTCCTCTGCGTGTTTGTCGACTCTGTTAACCAGAAGTTGTATTCTTGATTGGATTCATGAGATATTTTTGATTTTTTTCTTTTGAGACAGTAAAATATCTTAGAGTAAAGAATATTTAACTTTAGATTAACAATTTTTTAAATTCTGATTAAATGTCTCATTATTTGGTTGCAATGCCAGCATTATGTAGGCCACCTGTGTGTGACTGGCTGTTGATTTGCGTTAACAACGCTGCAAAAAACGTCTTCTCATCGTCATCTTAACAAGTCATTTCGTCTCATATTCAGCCTTCAAATCTTATCTTTCTTAAACCAAGAGAAACATTCTGCAGTGAGGAGAGATAACTCCACTTGTCTCCGATGCAGCTTCACTTGTTTCAGGAGTTTTCTAGAAATGAGTATCTTGTAACCAGTCAGAATAACCAGACAGATCACTGCACTGCTATCAAGAAAATAAAGCTTCTCTTGATTCTACTAAATTCTTGAAACGAGTCGATTTGCATTGGAAACAAGTGAAATTATCAAAACCCATTGGCAGATTTTTTTTCACTTATTGTAAGAAAATTACGACTCAATAAAAGACTAAATGACTTGTTAAGATTTTTTGCTGTGAAATGATATAACCTTCCTCCAAAATATATCTTGTGTATTGTTTGGCAAACAACAAAAAAATGTTCTCGGCGGTCCTCCCACCAGCAGGGGGCGAGAGCGTCGGGTTCAGCTGTGAGCGAGGCGTTCAGGGTGAACCTGTACACGTGTCTCAAAAGGACCAATCAGCACATATCATCCAGAGCCAAACTTTGTTTATCCCAAGATGGCCGCCACAAGAATCCTTCCAGTCCAAGCAACAGAAAGGAGGGTTAGAATAAGCTTTCCCAGCTGAGAGTTTGGCAACGACACGAGTCTTTGTGGAGAAAGACGGTGGCGGGTTCGGGGAGTAAAGGCTTGGCAGAGCAGCAACAGACTGTGGGAGTCTACAGAAGGTTTCTATACAGTCCTGTAGAGTCAGCTGAATCCAGATCCAGATCCAGATCCAGACAGTTCAGACCGGTTCAGTGGAGACTCAGACTTAGTCCGAACCAGTCAAAATCACTCTTTAAATCGTTTATTTATTTTTTTTTAACCTCAGGATCCAGAGGTGGAAGTGTTGGGTTATGGGTAACGGCTGGTTCAAGAAACTCAGAGACTGTTTTGAGCGAGAGAGGAAAGAGAGAGAGAGAGAGAGAGAGAGAGAGAGAGAGAGAGAGAGAGAGAGAAAGAAGAGAGAGGCTGCGGCAACCGAGAACCGCCTCACATCACGACAACAGGCAACGTCGGATATCCGGATAAGACAGAGAACGTTTTGGTGAAACTTTGGTGGCGGAGGATGTGTCGCTAGTCCCTACTGTCGGTTCCCGTGGCAACTCGCGGTGTTTGCCGTCGAAACCGTAAATACACATCCTGTAACTGCACAAAGTTAAAAAAAAAAACAAAAAAAACAAAACAAACAAAAATAAAAAACGGAAAAAGTCTCAACAGCGACCATGAAAAAAATGCGAGGTACAGTCACAGTCCAGAGTTTTGGAGAACTCAGCTAGAGGAGGAAGCTGATAAATACCACAAAGAAGAAGAAGGAGGGGGGGGGGGGTTGTCTTATTTTTTCTTCCTCGTTTTTTTTTTTTTTTTTAATCGTTCCCTCCTGTTTTGTAGAGTCGAGGCGCTACGCGTCGGGGTTTTGTGGTTACGGTGAACTGCTGCCCGCCCCCCCGCAGGAAGCCCCTCCCCCATCGTCCTGTACTTGGCGGAACGCTGTGCTGCTGCTGTGGATGTATCTGTTGAAGAATTCCCTTCTGTTCCAGTAGACACCAGTTCAGACCAGTAGAAACCAGTCCAGACCAGTAGAAACCAGTCCAGACCAGTAGAAACCAGACTAATCCACCCCAGCCCAGACGGTGGTTCGATTCCCCGGGTTCCTCGTCGCACCGAGTCGATCTGGCGCCGCCGTCGGCGAGCCGACACCGGGTCGTCTCAGGGCTTCGATGGGTTTGGGGAAATCTGGCCCGGACCGAACCGAACCGGACCGGACCGGACCGGACCGCGCCGGCTGACTCCGGACCGGACCGGGGCCGGGCCAGGCGGGGCGGGGCCCGGGGCGGAGGTTAGAAGGCGGAGCCGGTGATGGCGTTAAGCTGCTTCATCAGCCCCTCTAGACTGGCCATCTGCTCTGACAGGTCGTCCTGCTCGTAAACCTGGAAGACAGAACAGAGGAGAGGTTAGACTGCAACGGGTGGTACGGTACGGTACGGTACGGTACGGTACGGTACGGTACGGTACGGCGTGGTACGGTACGGTACGGCGTGGTACGGTACGGTACGGCGCGGTGTGGTACGGTACGGTACGGTACGGTACGGTACGGTGTGGTACGGTGTGGTACGGTAGGACAGAGGACAGTCGATGTCAGTTCACTTCCAATTCAGCCGCATCAAAACATCATTGGAAAGTGTTTGTCATTGATCTGCAGGCAGTTTAAAGGACAGCTATAAATGTCAACACTTAAAACGCCATGAATGGCTGCACTTTAATCCTGCCGTGTGTCTGATGATCGCTGCGTAATGGCATGTTTTGTCCAGCGATGGAAACTGTCACCTCTGAGTGGGCTGGCTAAAGTGCCTCCGTCTGTGTGTGTGTGTGTGTGTGTGTGTGTGTGTGTGTGTGGGGGTGTGTGTGTGTGTGTGTGTGTGTGTGTGTGTGTGTGTGTGTGTGAGTGTGGCAGCCAAGTGCACATCGCACATCTCTCACAGTGTGTTATATCGAGCGTGGCCTTCATGCAGAGTTTGTCCTTGCAGTGGAAATATTCAATATTCTACTAAACATACTGTAGAAAACCGATAAAAGCAGAGCGGAAAGATACACTTACAGCAGAAGGTGCATGTTGTTGTAGAAGTATTCCTTCATGTGTTTATACTGCATTAGTACTGTATACATATTTATTTTAGTGTTTATTTAGTATTCATGCTAAATTACTTGTTACTTTTGTGAAAAGTAGAGACTTTATTGACTTTATTCGTTACAGTTCTAATGTCCGCCAGCAGATATACAGACAGAAGTAAAATTATTACAAAAATTGTTATTAATTACCACCCAAATTGAAGCCTCCATAGCTACACTTTATTAATCACATCATATGATTATTTTCCTGTATTCTTCTTGTGTTTTATCATCAATAAGAGCAAATCAATGAAACCCTGAAACTAGTTTATCACAAAATGTAACATGAACCATGAAAGTACTTTAGACAGACAGAGGTAGATAGACTAATGTTCTCCTCTATGTCTCACTGTTGGGGAAATAGTATTTTCTCTTCCCCCTCCACAGGGAGGTCAGGGGTCAGAGGTCAGAGGTTGACCTCTCAGTTGACCCAGCTACAGGACGGTCTGGTGGTCTGACACCGGCGGGTCGGTTGAGTCGGACGCTTCACTTCCCCTCCGGTCGTCTATTGATCATCTATCGCCTCCATTTAAAACATCAGTGCTACCAAAGCACATCAGGAAGCGAACGTTTAACTTCGGCCTCTAACTGAACGACCCCTGACCTGCAATATGATGACTGTCTTTCTAGGGAAACCTACTGGATCTAGTGCAATAATTACATTTATTCTAGTGCAATAATTACACTTATTGTAGTGCAAAATGACATTGTATTTATTTATTTTACTTATTATTTTAGAACCTGTGTTGTTGGCTGTGGATGTTTTCTTGCTGAGGTTGTTTTGTTTTGTTTCTGTTTTGTTTCCCTGTCTTTTAATTGCACTGATCAGGAGTAGCGTTCCTAATTTTGTTGTATTCTGTACAATGATAATAAAGGCTTTCTATTCTATTCTATTCTATTCTATTCTAACTAACAGCTCAAAGCCACGTCCACCGTTTACCAGCCAGCTGGATGTGTAGAGTAGACCGGGTCCAGATGAAGGTCGGTTAATGTAAAGTTAGTCGTATTTATCTGGTGGCTGGTGGTCATTTCATAGCTTTGAAACAGTCCACTATCTTATAGCTGTAGACACAAAAGTTAGATTTTTCATGAGTGAGGAAGTGAAAGCTTATTTTCTCATTGGTTCTTGTGTCTTTTTAAATTCTCCATTGGGGTTTTAATAGGTTTCAAGCGACCAAGGGTCATAAATCTCACTGAAGAGGAAGGAGAAGCACAAAACACCAGTGTTGCAGTTGTAAGGTTTGTCCTGACAACAGGCTTTTATCTGCGAAACACACACAGTGTCTGACCTTTAACCTTTCATTTTCACTCTGAATGAAACCATTACAGTTCATCTAACAGCCCGGCACCAGCAGAGATGTTGTCAACTTTCCCCGGACCAAAAAACAAAAAAACACGGCGACCCCTTGATCTCATTCGTCGATCCGTAACAGCCGTTATATTCCGTCGCTAAACGCTTCATCGATGTGACAAAACGCCCGTCAGGGTGTCGCTCTGAAAAACGCTCTGACTCCCACTGACCTGCATCCAGACGCCAACCACCGGATTTATCAACACGACCGCATGGAACAGTGACATCAACGAACGGTGAAGAAAAACTGCCATGGAACAACTGTTGAAAGTCACAATTACCGTATTTCCTGTAATAGTGGCCGGTAGTCAATTAAAAGCCGGGTCTGCGATAATGTCCGGGGCCGCGGTCGACACGAACAAATAAAGGCCCCGAATACAGGCCGGGGAAAAAAACAAAGGAAAAAACAACGGTGGATACCGATAAACTCCTGGTGCCTGTCATATAATGTAACTGTAGTTTGTAGTAACGTACAAGTGCCACAAGATGGCGGCATGCCACAAGACGGCTCGGCCGGAGGAAGTCTCTGGAGCGTGCCGTCGTCCATCACCGTAATTATCGGTAAAGCGTCGCAGAAAAAAAAAAAACAGCTACCTAACGAACCCCAACAGAAGCAGATCAGAAAACAAGGAGGCTTCGTACTAAAATATGAGCAAATATACTTATCAAACAGAGGGAATTAGAAATAAAGGCCTGTCTCTAATATAAGCCTGCTTCCAATAAAGGCCTGGGACGCTCTGCAGCTGAGGGAAATAAAGGCCCGGGACAATATCAGAGGAAATACGGTAAATGAAAAAATGAGATGTTGTTGTGAAACTCATCCTGTGCCTTTCTGCCTCATTTCGGATCATTTTCATAATATCGTACGCATCATTTCATAATTTGCGTGAACAAGTTAATGAACACACCTTGTGCGGACGTTTTTTAAAGTTTGTGCTGGATTTAGTTCCTGCAAGTTTCAAACTGTTTTCACCCACTTGCCATAATGAGCTCATTTCAGTTAATTGCACTTATTTAGTTTAGTTAGCCTGAGATTGTGTTGAGTGAAGACATATTTATTTAAATAAGGCTTTTGATAAGGCATAATGGGGTGAGTTAAGGCCCTGCATGCTGACATCGCTGCCATGCAGGGTGTTACTGGTAAGAAACAACTGACATACTGAGAGCTGATTGGCTCAGACTTCAACCAGCTGCAAGTCTCAGAAAGAGTCTCTCTCTCTACATACACACACTCACTGGCCACTTTATTAGGTACGTCTGTCTGGTACCAGCTGGTCATCTGTTGCTGCAGTTCATTATCATAAGGAACAGTGTCATCTTTTTACAACACTATGACACTTTCTGTCACACTATGTCACTTTGCATTACACCATTAAGTTCTTGTTTTTTATTATTTCCTTCATCATAATTTGTGTTTTTCTATTTTCCTAAATAGGCAGTAGTATCTACTGTATGTTTATGGGTTAGCCTAAACAGTGAAATTATGATAATGTTACCCTGAGATTTACCATTAGCCTAATATTATTTTTGGATAAATTGTTTGTAACTTTAACAATATGATTCAACGTTTGTATATAAATTGATGTAGTTACCGTCCATCATAGATTGTGGAATGTCCATTTTTGATGATGGGTTGTGACTTCTAATTGGCTAAATGCATACAGACTGTGGGACTGATTGCCTGACAGCTCTTGGTCCCTGACTGGCCTCACCTGAAGAAATGTTGGCTATATCTGTCTGGAATGTTCTTTGTTCCTCAGTTTTACCGGATGAAGATCTAAGTAGAGCCCTGCATTGGGATTGGGATCCCGCGGGACCCAACGCAAATCTCGCGGGAGCGGGCGGTTTTAACGTTGTTGCTAAAAATAAACTGCGGGTCCCGGGATTTAACCAGAAGGATGGAGACGGAGTCAACAAATGCAGTTGAAAAGAAACTCAAAGCAGGTCATTACAATACCAAAACAAAACAAGGCGAGTCTGATATTTGGACAAATTTCTCAGTTGTCAGTTGTCACTAGAACGTAATTTCGAGACATATTACCGACAGGTGGGACTAGAGGACTGCATTGGGACTGGGATCCCAAATCCAGCGGGAGCGGGATTAAAAAAACAGTCCCACGCAGGGCTCTAGATCTAAGGACCGAAACGTATCAGTAATAAACGATTTGCCTTACCAATCGAATAAAACTGCCTTTCTCCCCCTAACAGACACTGCTATCCTATTGGTTTACACCATCGGCCACTCCTGAATGACTCCTCCCCCTGCGTCATGCCCCGCCCCGACATCCTGTCTCAGCAGGAAATACGTCAAACAGTGGAAGCAAGGTCCTCGTCTGCTGCCTGATCTGTATCTGATCTGCTGTGGGTTTGGTGTCGGTTCTGTCCCTGGTCCCTGGAGTTTCACCATCTAAAGCAGCTCTCCCCTCCTCGCCCCGCGGCAGGAAGAGGTCTAAATTTTAGTGAGAGAAGAAGAGTCTCCGGACTGAGGAGGCGGCGCCGGCTAAAGGCCATCTGATGCATATTGTATGCGTCTGGCCCTCTGACCCGCTCCCTCTGCTCCGACTGCAGGATGAGGCTGGGAGGAGAGACGGAGCGGAGCGGAGCCACGGGAGGCGGGAGCAGGACGACCTGGCCAGGCGGGCGAGGGGAGGGGAGGGGAGGAGGCGAGGGGAGGGGAGGGGAGGAGGCGAGGGGAGGGGAGGCGAGGGGGAGGCGGAGGCTGACATGCTTGCAGGTCCGTTTCCTGTTCCCTCTCCCTCCTGACAAATAAAACGCTCAGAGAACAGACCGCAAGAACCGCCGACACGTTAAAACAAGCAGACAGTAAACATGTTGTCCTCCACCAGTGATGTAGCTCCACCCTTGGGTCAGTCAGTGATTGCTGAGTGAACTTGAAATATGAGTGAAATTGTATAAGCATTTTGGTATGGGACAATGAAAGGACAGACTGACCATATATTTCTGTTGCCTACTCTCCTCAGAATTAGGCTTCCAAGTTATATCTTGAAATGTAGTAACTGTAATTGTTCTGTTTTTACTCAATACAGTACAAAATATAAGAACTACAATACGCAGTAAATACAATCCGTACATTACACAATGTACACTACAATACAATTTATAAAACAATATACAATATAACATACAACACCAGGAGCGTGAGTGTTATGAATAATATAAATGCTAAATGATAAGTGATATATGGTATTGCACAGTAGGTAAGTGGTAATATGATATCAGTAGTGAACACTGAGGCACAGTGGTAGTGCAGTGATGATACAGAACAACAGTCCAACAACTGGACAATAACTACAGTGTCTTGTGGTTAGAGGTTTGACTCTCACTTCAACACATCAACCCAGTCTGATGTCTCCAAGTGTGTAGCGTGTGTAGACTGTTATGTTACCTATGATAACTTTAACTGTGCTGCTTTACCACTGAGTCCCCATTCACTGTCCCCCACATTGTATGATAACTTTAACTGTATGACCTGCTTTACCACTGAGTCCCCATTCATTGTCAATGCCGCCCCCTAGCGGCACAAAGTCAACGTTACAGTGTGACTAACGAACGAATGGACAGATGAACGAACTAACTAACTAACTAATTAACTAACTAACTAACTAACTTATTAACTAACTAACTAACTAACTAATTAATGAACTAACGAACTAACGAACGGAGACCGATCCATAGTCCTCCCTTTGGTGGGGGACAATAAGACAGAGAGAACTGTAGAGAACCGGCTGGATGGTGGAGAGGGAAAAGCATTGTAAATACACAATAACACTGGTGTAGTTTAGTGGAATGAAAGTCTAACTAGTATATAAAGTACTAAATTGATGTAAAAGATAATAGAAGTACAATGACCTTGTACTGTACAGTGGTTCTACCTGTGGAACAGTATAATAGTACTTTGTTGGTGTAACAACATAATAGAAGTACAATTATCTTGTACTTCAATTTTGTACTCACTGTGTTGTTGCACTGTGAATGATGGTGTGTGTGTGTGTGTGTGTGTGTGTGTGTGTGTGTGTGTGTGTGTGTGTGTGTGTGTGTGTGTTTTAGATGGATAGGCCAGGGGGCTGATGGGAAAAGGCTAGATCAATTACAGAGATAGGACAGCAGACGAAGAGAAAGACCTGCTGACCTTTAACATCACAATCTACACCTTAGTCTCTCTCTCTTTCTCTCTTTCTCTCTCTTTCTCTCTCTGCCTCTCTCTCTCCCTCTCTCTGTCTGCCTCTCTTTCTCTCTCTCTGTCTCTCTCTCTACCTCTCTCTGTCTGCCTCTCTTTCTCTCTCTCTGTCTCTCTCTCTACCTCTCTCTGTCTGCCTCTCTTTCTCTCTCTCTGTCTCTCTCTCTGTCTCTCTCTCCGTCTCTTTATCAATCCTCTCTCTCCCTCTCGCTCATTTTCTCCTCCCTCTCTCTCTCCTCTCCACCGGTCCTTCTTTCTCCTCGTTTTCTCCACTCGCCCTTATCAATTTTCTTTGATTGCCTCTCCTCTTCTCTCTCCTCCTCTCCTCTCCCATCTTCTCCTCTTCTACCTTCCTCTCCTCTCTTTTCCTCTTCTCCACCTCCCCTCCTCCCTCGCCCGTTGCCGTGGCGATGCTTCCTCCTCCTCCTCCTGTCCTGTTGTCATTGAGTCAGATATGAATATTTAACGAGTCTCGACGTCCAGCATCCCTCCGCATCATGTTCAGTCATTTATCTCTCTGTCATCCCCCCTTCCCCCCTCACTCCTCCCTCTCTTCCTTCTCTCCCTCCTTCTCTCCTCCTCCCTCTCCCCTCTTCTTCTAGTCTCCTCCCTTCTCCTCCTCTTCCTTTCCTCCTACCTCCTCCTATCTCCTCCTTCCTTCTCCTCTCCCCAATTTCTCCTCTCTCCTCTCCCTCATTCCTTCTCTCCTCTTCTTCCTCCCTCTCCTCTCTCCCTCCTTCCTTCTTCTCCTCTGTCTCCTCTCCTCCCCCTGTTGTCTCTGTCTCTCTCTCCTTTCCTTTCTTCCTACATCTTCTCTCCTCCTCACCTTCTCTCTTTCCTCCCTCCTCCTCCTCCTCCCTTCTTTCTCCTTCCCTCCCTCCTTCCTCATCCCTCTCCTGCCTTTAATTTATCCTCGTCATGCCCCTTTTTCTCCCTCCTCCCTTTTTTCTTCTCCCTCTCTCTTGCCCCCTCCTCCTTCCTCCTCTCCCCCTGTTTTCTCTCCTTCCTCACCCTCTCCTACGTCTTTTCTCCCTCCTCCTCTCTTCCTCCTGGCTTCTTCCTCCCTCCCTAATATCCCTCTCCACCCTTCTCCTCTCCTCCATCCCCCTCTCCTCTTTCTCATCTCTCCTCTGTCCTTACTCCCTCTCGCCCTCCTTCTCTCTCTCCTGTTTCGTAACCTTCCTCACCGTCTCATACATCATTTCTCCCCTTCCTCCTCCCCCTCTCCTCTCCTCCTCTCCTCCTCCCCCTCTCCTCCTCCTCCTGTTGTCCTTCCAGTGTGTGAGTCAGACTTCCTCCTCGGAGGCGTTGGTAATGAATAGTGTTTTATTCTGCAGCAGATCGGCAGAAAGGCCACAGAGGCACTGGGGGGAATGAAACAGGTGTAGTGACAATGCTGAGCAGGTGTGTGTGTGTGTGTGTGTGTGTGTGTGTGTGTGTGTGTGTGTGTGTGTGTGTGTGTGTGTGTGTGTGTGTGTGTGTCTTTCTCTCCTCTCTCTCTGATCATAAGTGTTTGTCTCTCTCTACGCGCGCACACACACACACACACACACACACACACACACACGCTCTCTTTTCTTAAGGGTGTCTGTTCCTCTCTATCTCCCTTTCTCTTTTCTTTTCCTGTGTGTGTGTGTGTGTGTGTGTGTGTGTGTGTGTGTGTGTGTGTGTGTGTGTCTGAATCCAAAGCCATTAGTTCAAAGACGTTCCAGTTTCAAAACTGCGGCATTTAACCTTTTTCTGTTAATATAATAAGATTATGTGTATATTATATTATTATATGTGTGTGTAACTAATGTTTATATCTGGCCGTGTGTGTATTGATGCTCTTGTGGGCATGTGCTTACTGGTGGGAGTTGGGTCTGTGTGTGGAGTATGTTTTAGTTTTGCTTTTATGTGAAGCACATTGAACTTCCCTGTGTAGAAAATGTGCTATAAATACACTTCCTTCCTTACTACTACTACTAATACAACTACTATACTGCTACTACTACTATTACTGCTACTACTACTGCTACTACTACACTTTTACTACTTCTAATATCTAATGTCTAATCATGTTTTGGGGTTACAAATTCACAATTCTGCGTATTTCTGGCAGTAACAGTGTGTTGCTGTGTCAGTGTGTTAGAGTCCTGCACCATGTGTGTCAGTCTGTACTGAACTGTGTTAGCTAGTCTTGGTATCAGTGCCATCAAGACTATTTCCTGTACGCTTCTGAATACTTCAAACCATACCTCAGTAGATCTACCTCATAGTACACTGGATGTACTATGATGTACCACCAACATACTGCTGGAAACCTGTATAACTGTATAATTCACTGCGTTTCCCTCTCCAGCTGCAGCCAGTTGGATTCTGCTCTGCTAGAGAAACTGAAAAGAAAGACTTCATGAAGTTCATCTCCTGCTCTGAGAAAAGTACTGCTGGTACAGCAATGGACTGTAATATCATTTAATCGCATTAAGGGTATAATTATGTTGTCGAAACCCAAAGCCTAGTCATGACCTATGACCTTTAAAGCGCACAAAAAACATGCTCAAATGCACAGTCATAGAATACTGAATAGTGAAAATCTAAACTTTGATCTCCTATAGTGAGAACAGTATTTATTTTTAATCCCTTATTTCAGCGAGCGAGGTCTTTATTTTGTGTTGCTGTTCAAGATTCCTCTGAGGTGAAGCAAACTCACACATATAAATTTAGATTTTACGCAGTGGGGAAGTTATAAAAGGCTTGGCAGGCGCCCTTTGTGCTTTAAAGCCTTATTTTGGCAGGCTATATCTTACTTTTTCAAGTTTGGAAGCCTCTCCTAACTTAAAAAATTTAGATTCACACACATAAAGCCGGATCTAACAGCGAGGGCTTTTTAAACCTGAACCACGAGGGATGTTTGACTTCAACACACCTTGGCCAAGCGAGGAACCTGCGGGGTAAAACTAAATCTGCTAGAGTTCCTACCACTTTCCCTTGCCTCTCAATGAGTTTGTGAGTGTTTGTGAGGAAGTGTGTGTGTGTGTGTGTGTGTGTGTGTGTGTGTGTGCTGGCATGAATGTGTGTGATATCTAGACTCCAGACTTACGTTGGCGGCCGGGTCCTCGGCGGGTTTCTGTCCTCCCTCCTCCGGTAAGTCCGGCGCTGTGGGAACAGAGACGGGCAGCAGAGGGGAGCGAGCCTTGCCGGCCTGGCCCAGGGAGGCGGTCTTCACCTGGGGCTTCGGGAGGCTGGCACCTGGGGGAGGCATGGGTGGAAGACGGGGAGTTAATTTCCAAACCGCTAAATCCTTACATGACGCTCAACATTAAGCGTCTCTAAAGTCTAGAAGATCCGACCTGTAAAAGCCTCTCACTTTGCCAGCTAAGAACGTAAGTTAAATCAATCCGTTGCGAGAGAACGGAGGTAGCTTAGAAGTAGCTTAATCTTGCTTCCTGCACCTGAGAAACGTTTCTAAAATAAGACCCTTTCTATCTAGTCAAGATCTCAATAGAGTTGTCAATGCCCTCGTCTCTTCTCGTTTAGACTACTGCAACGCCCTTTACTCCTGTCTCAGCCAAAGCTCACCACATCGCCTTCAGTTGGTGCAGAATGCGGCTGCTAGACTTATTACTGGTACGAGAAGATATGAACACATCACTCCGGAGAATTATATAGAGGAACAAATTCAACAAACTTATCCTTTAAGAAAGACATCCATCTATCCATTTAGTGAGTTATCCATTTATCCACTTTGTGAGGCTCCCATTTATTAATCCATATAGTAAGTCATCCATCCATCCATTTAGTAAGTTATCCATCTATCCATCCATTAAAGGATACCCTATTTGGACTAA